>NC_057797.1:767171521-767471521 GCF_018294505.1 Triticum aestivum | reverse complement strand
GCCAAGTACTCAATGCAGCAGCGAAGTACGGCGGTAATCGCCCCACCAAGAGCTACCCAAAGCAAAAGTTGCTACCCGAATTCGATGAGGAGGCCTTAGATCCCCCGCAACCAAAAATCAAAACGGCCACCTAGCCGGATAGACGACCTCACGACCAACATAAAGCGGCAGACAACGCCACACATAAGCCAATACGCGATCCACGCGAGGGCTCGCACCAAAAGGATGGCGCAACCAGATCCATCTACGGACCACGCAAGCACGCTCCAGCATACGATGCAACACAACAAACATCCGAACAACGCGGTACACCCAGATACAGGGGTGTCGCACAACCCCTATGCTTCACCGATGAGGTGCTGGACCATGAATTTCCAGAGGGATTCAAACCCGTAAACATAGAGGCATACGACGGAACAACAGACCCTGGGGTCTGGATTGAGGACTATATCCTCCATATCCATATGGCTCGAGGAGATGATCTCCACGCCATCAAGTACTTACCCCTCAAGCTCAAAGGGCTAGCTCGGCACTGGCTTGAAAGCCTCCCTAAAAACTCCATTGGAAGCTGGGAAGAGCTCGAAGACGCTTTTCGGGCAAATTTTCAAGGGACTTATGTCCGACCCCCGGATGCGGACGATTTGAGTCATATAACTCAACAGCCCAAAGAGTCAGCCCGAAAGCTTTGGAATAGGTTTCTTACTAAAAAGAACCAAATAGTTGACTGTCCGGACGCCGAAGCCTTGGCAGCTTTTAAGCATAGCGTCCGCGACGAATGGCTTGCCAGACACCTCGGCCAAGAAAAGCCGAGAACAATGGCAGCATTAACAAGCCTCATGACCCACTTTTGCGCAGGTGAGGACAGCTAGCTAGCGAGATGCAGCACCAGCGACCCAAGTACATCCGAAGTTAGAGATGAAAACGGGAAATCACGACGCGGCAAAAATAATAAGCGTCGGAATAAAGAAGGCAGCCCGAAGAGCACGGCGTGAAACGCCGGATTTAGAAGCTCTCGGCCAGGTCAGCAAAAGCCGCCCTCTAAAGGCGCCAGAGATGAACTGTCCAGCCTCAACAAAATTCTAGACCAAATATGTCAGATCCATAGCACCCCTGGTAAACCCGCTAATCATACCCACAGAGAATGTTGGGACTTCAAGCAGTCCGGCAAGCTCAACGCCGTACAAAAGGGGGAGGATACACCAAGCGATGACGAGGATGAGCCTCTCAAGCAAGACACTGGGGAACAAAGAAAATTTCCACCAGAAGTCAAAACATTAAACGTGTTACACGTGATCAAGGGGAGAAACAAAGCGGCACTCCTAGAAAAATATGCCCAAGGGCCTATCACCGTGGAGTCCTGCCACTGGTCGTCTCAACCGATCACTTTCGACCATCGTGATTACTCAGCAAGTATCCGACATGCAGGATGGGCTGCCCTGGTATTAGACCCAATAATTGACGGATACCACTTTACACGAGTCCTGGTGAACGGTGGCAGCAGTTTAAACCTGATATACCAGGATACAATCCGCAAAATGGGGATAGATCCAATGAAAATTTTCCTCAGAAATACTACCCTTACAGGAGTAACGCCAGGCCCAGGGGCTCATTGCACAGGCTCCCTGCTACTAGAGGTTATATTCAGCTTCCCCGATAACTTCTGTAGCGAAAATTTAACATTCCACATTGCTCCGTTCCAAAGTGGCTATGAAGCACTACTTGGACGCGAAGCTTTCGCTCGCTTTAATGCAATACCGCATTACGCTTCCCTTACGCTTAAGATGTCCGGTCCACGTGGCATCATTAAAGTGAATGGAAATATTAAGTGATCCCTGCACGCCAAAGAGAGTGCGATTGCCTTGGCAGCCGCACACTAAAACGGCCTCACCAGCTAAAGTACTCGATAGGTCGTCAAGACCACGGACACGGTTAGACGAGTCCGGTGCAGCTATATGAAATTCGTACAGGTTTGATGGCCACACCCCTCTCATAAACACAAGGGGCTCAACACGCGCAGACAAGTGGCAATTTTTACTCATCTTGAAATTTACATGGTTTCTTTAAAACCTACCTTTTTGCACGACAACTTTTCACCTAAGTTCCTCTCTTTTACAGATGACCACCGTGCTACACCCGTCCAAGATACGGCACAACGGAGACACAGGCGCAGACATGCAGCAGGGACCCGTCCCAAGGATTCTTTTTAGATTAAGACCCTGCGTCAACCTTTTTTACTGTCTCTTGTTGATACACATCCCTCGGATTCTCAGTACAATTGAGAAGGATGCTGGCGTCTTGGCATGTAGACATGTCAGAATAATGCACGTACCAGGACACCAGGGGCTTCTTACAAAGGGCACTATTTAGGCCCGCTTTATACCATAAAGACCGAATACCTTAGGGAGTGTTCGGCGTCGCGAGTTTGGCCTTATATGCATCAGCTCCGAATCATGTCTTTGGTCAAATGTTGGGTTTGCCCGGCTCCTATGTTTTGGTACCTTACGTTCCGCTCTATCGGCTAAGGTAGCACTAGGAGAACTACTGCGATTGTGCCCCGGGTCATCCGGACGAGCGCCTCAGTAGAGAAAGCCGAAAACTGACTGTCATGATATAGCGTGAGACTGGTCAACCACTCGATGACCTATCGGAATGTTAGAATTCCTCCGCCTTAACGAAGGGACGTTTCCCGGCCAGGCATGTACGCACCCCAAATTCGGGAGAATGCGGAGCCAACAGGGGCTATATAGTAGCCCCACCGTCAAACTCCTATGGCTAAGTGAAAGTGTTAAAGCATTATAGTCCGGTTGCCTCGTTCGCTGCGCTATCACCTCCTTAATAGGACCAAGACGTTGGGTTAAGTGTGAACACGCGTCTTCTGTGAACACCTCCGCATTATATGCGTGGGGGCTGAAGCCGACGACTGCAATCTTTCAGGTTATACACATGTATACATAAACGGCCGCACAGGAGGCATCATATTACTTTCAGGCACAAGTATAAACACAGCCTTAATAAATTTCATAAAAACATTATGTTTACAATGGGAATACATGTCACTCAAACATAAAATTCTTCGAGCATTGGGCCTCTATCAAACGAGCACCCTCAAGAACCTCTTCGAAATAGTGCTCGGCAGCCACTCGGCCTATGGCCGAACCCTGCGCCGCAACAGTGGTAGCATCCATCTCCGCCCAGTATGCTTTAACACGGGCAAGGGCCATCCGCGAGCCTTCTATGCACGCTGACCTCTTCATCGCATTGATGCGCGGCACCGCACCAAGGAACTGCTGCACTAAGCTGAAATAGATGTTCGGCTTCGGCTTTTCCGGCCACAGCTGATCCACGACAGACCTCATGGCGAGTCCGGACAACCTATTTAGTTCGGCCCATTCGGCTAGTTGATTAGTCAATGGAAGCGGACGCTCTGGAACATTGAATTGCGACCAGAACAGCTTGTCCACTTCACGATCTGTTTGACCTTGGAAGTATTTGGCCGCATCGGCAGCGCTCGCCGCCAAGTCCATATATGCGTCTGCCGAACTCCACAGCCGATCCAGAGGGGCATACCGTGGATCTCCGAACTTCCTCCGCAGTATGAAGGGCTTCCCAGCCGCAATATCCCCGGCTTCACGCAGCTCCTCCTTCATCGCTCTCATAGCAGAGCGGGTGTCTTTGTTCACCATCGTGGCCTTTTCAAGGTCCATTGCCTTCACTCGGTTTTCTTTTTCAAGGAACTGGCAATGGTCGGCAGTGTCTTTTAACTTTACGGCCATCTTGGCCATCTTCTCTTTGCTCTCGCAATGCGTGGCCTTCTCGGCTTTCAACTCTTCGGCCGCCTTCAAAGCAGCCGCATTACTAATCCTTGCTTGTTCTTTGGCTCGGGCAAGTTCCGCCCGCAAGGTTTCTACGGTGGCAGCTCCATCTGCAGTCACAACATATTAAAGATACTGGCATCATGTTGCTCTTACTATGTGGCATTCACCAGAAAATAACACTTACCCTATGCCTCGTCAAGCCTCTTGTTAACAAGCTCGATGTCGGCATCCGCCGCATCCAGTTGTCGCTTCAGTTCGGCAAACTCATGAGTCCGGCTAGCCACCGGAGCTCCCACTACCTGCACATTAAAGTGGTATGGTTATTGCCTGGGACTACGATCCTCTATTTGCCGCCGTTCTCAGCGACAACCAGAGTCTCAGGGGCTACTATCTACACAGGGCACACCTAAAAATGTGCGGTACCATCACAAATCTACATAATTTTACGTACCTCAAAGCCCGTCAGTAGACTCATAAAGGCATCATGCAACCCGCTTTCGGCGGATGAGATCCTTTCCATCACCGTGCCCATCAATGTACGGTGTTCTTCTGAGATGGCTGCTCGCTCCAATAGCTCTCTCAGTACGTCCGACCGCATACCATACGGTGCCGGACTCTTCTGTTTGCTCTCTTCGAGAGCCGGACGCTGGGGACTTCGGGTGACTATAGGATTATCTTCTGGCCTCGCCGGATCCGGAGAGGCCCTCCGTGACGACACTTCAAGATCGCCCGCTTCTTGAGCGGAGGAGTCCGGGGGGGGCGTTTCGCTCTCCATCATCTCCGGAAGAAGATCCCCCGAAGACGAGCTTTGCTGAGAAAGGCAAAGATCCGAACTGCAAGATAAATACTTCGGTTATTTTCCTTAGAGGTAAGGTAATATATCTTCACTAGTAAAGTACTTTTTAATTACTTACATCTCGTTAGAGGGCTGATCCCTGCACGGACTTTGTGCGGCAAGAGCACCCTCCAAGGCAGGACCCTCTGGTGGAGATTTCTTCTCCCCCTTGCAAACCTTGGTTTCTGGATCTTTAGAGGTAGTCCTCTTCCTTCCCCGGGGTGAGAGAATGTCCGATTCCTCCCCTCGGTTATCCTCCCTCACGGAGGCGCTCGTTCCCTCGGTCGGAATAGGTAGCGGTGGAGGCCCGCTTTCGCCCTCATTATTCCCCCCTTTGTCTTTCTTTCAGGGCTCCGGCCAGGGTGCCAGCTCGAGCATCCTTTCCAGTACCGGATTTTCCAAACCCTCAGGAAGGGGGGCCGAACACTGAATCATCTTCGCCTTTGTTATCCAGTCCTGGTCAAATAGTGACTTCTCAGAATGACTTCATGATAAATGAAAGACGGTGTGTTCGGCTAGAGGATAACTTACTTGGTCGGCGGTGTGGTTGCTGCTCAGGCCCACGTCCTCGGTAGTATCCGGACACTCTATCTAGGGTTCGAAGAATGATCTATACATCTCCTCGTGCATCAGGCCAAGGAAATCCTGAATAGCGCGTGGTCCTTCTGGGTTGAACTCCCACATGCGAAGAGGCCAACGTTTGCATGGCTGGATTCGTCGAACCAGCATGACTTGCATTACCATAATCAAACTGAAATCTCCTTCGAAGAGATTTTGGATGCGGCTTTGCAGTACAGGCACATCCTTGGCAGGACCCCAGCTCAGCCCTCTGCTAATCCATGACATCAGTTGTGGTGGAGGGCCTGAGCAGAAAGCAGGGGCAGCCACCCACTTGGCACTTCTAGGAGCTGTGATGTAAAACCACTCATGTTGCCATAATTTGGACACCTCTGGAAAGGAACCTTTGGGACACAGAGCTCCTGCTATCTTGCTTATTAATGCGCCTCCGCACGCTGCATACTGCCCCTCGACCATCTTCGTCTTCACGTCAAAGGTCTTGAGCCACAGGCCGAAGTGAGGGGTAATGCGGAGGAAGGCCTCATACACGACAATGAATGTCGAGATGTGGAGAAAGGAGTCCGGGGTTAGATCGTGGAAATCTAGCCTGTAATAAAACATCAACCCCCTAATGAAGGGATCCAGAGTGAGGCCTAGTCCTCGGAGGAAGTGGGAGATGAACACGACGTATTCGTTGGGTTCACGAGTAGGGATGACCTGCCCTCGGGCAGGCAGCCGATGCGAAACCTCGGCGGTCAGGTATCTGGCCTCCCTCAACTTCTTGATGTCTTCTTCCGTAACGGGGGAGGGCATCCATTGGCCTTGAAGGCTAGATCCGGACATGATTGAAGGTCCGGAGCACCTGACCTGGGCTTTGGGTGTTAGAACTCGAGGCGGGGGAAGGATTCAATTGAGCACGGGAGGTAAAAAAGTAAAAGCCTTGTCCCTTTATAAAGAGGGTGAATATCAAGCGTCCTCTCCGTGGCCGTTTGGGACTTGCCTATAATCTAGGAGTCCCAGACATGGTTGGGTTACCCACGCCCGTATTGATGAGAATCCCGTAATAAGGGGACACGATCTCTTCTTCGATGAGACATGTCAAAAAACTGCCTCGCGTTATGTGCGGGGCTAGTTAAAGGAAATGGTTCGAATAATCACCGGGCCACGGCTTAATGTTATGTTGCCGAAACAAGTCAGCAAATTAGATTTGTGAAAATATTATTCTCTCTACGATGGTATGTGGAACTTATTTTGCAGGGTCAGACACTATCCTTATATTCAAATTCTTCCGTGGTATATTCGGAGGAGGAACCCGCCTTGCAATGCCGAAGACAATACTGCGCGCCGGACTTATCGTCATTGAAGCCTGGTTCAGGGGCTACTGTGGGAGTCCTGGATTAGGGGGTCTCAAGACAGCCGGAGTATTTTCATTGGCCAGACTGTTAGACTATGAAGATACAAGATTGAAGACTTCGTCTCGTGTCCGGATGGGACTCTACTTGGCGTGGAAGGCAAGCTAGGCAATACGGATATGTGTATCTCCTCCTTTGTAACCGACCTTGTGTAACCCTAACCCTCTCCGGTGTCTATATAAACCGGAGGGTTTTAGTCCGTAGGACACAACAACTACAACATACAATCATACCATAGGCTAGCTTCTAGGGTTTAGCCTTTCTGATCTCGTGGTAGATCTACTCTTGTACTAACTGATGAAGTCATGTACCTACGGTAGGGACACGGGCCCGCCCTAAAGAGCCCTACCATAGGACATCCTTAGAGGAAGTCACCTTTAAGACAACTTGAAGGTATCCCACTCGACAGGTTGAAGACACTCGACCAAGAAGCCGTCACTCGACCAGGAAGTTGTCACTCGACCAAGAAGCCAACCACTCGACTGCCAGAAGACCTCAAGTCACTCCGCAGGCAAACGGTCGGCTATTAAGTAGTCTTTATGATTATTATGACACTTTATTAGGGACATTATCTGTAACGCCCACCTTAAATGTACCTTAAACCCTGCATTACTGAGAGCAGGAGAGGGCTGGCGAACTCTATATAAGCCACCCCCCTCCTCAGTATCAAGGGTTCGCACCCCTGTCATTTTACTCACGCATAATCCAATCGACCGCCTCCGGGCACCGAGACGTAGGGCTGTTACTTCCTCAGAGAAGGGCCTAAACTCGTAAACCTTGCGTGCTTACAACTTTCCAATAGCTAAGGTCTAGCCTCTTCATACACACACCCTACCTCACTGTCAGACTTAGAACCACGACAATTGGCGCCCATCGTGGGGCATTAGTCTTAGCGCCTAATTGGAGAAGTCGCGATTTTTCCGATCCACTTGATCATGTTTTCCTGCGGAGCTTTGGCGGAGGGCCGCGAGATCCGTCTCGGTGGACTCGCTTTCATCGCCGACGACTCCGCCTGGCTCCAGGAGGCGCCGCTTGACGTCGACGCGCTCCCCGTCCGCGGTGCAACGCACTTCCGCGCGTGCGTCCATGGCATCCTCCTGAGGCAGCCGTCGACCCCATATCGGTCGACTCCCGTGCCATCTCCCCGTCCTGTCTCCCGCCAGCGCAAGCGCTCGGGTCGGTCGAGGTTCCAGCGGTGGATGAAGCACGCCGCGGCCCGCCAGTCCGCGACCCCGCAAGTCGCTACAATCGAGCCCGACGAATCCCTCTGCGGCCTGTTCGATCTGTCGACTGGCTCCACGGAGACCGCTTCCGAGTGTGACAGCAGCGACCCCTTGGTGGAGGTTCTGGCGGTCGAGGGGACACGCAGTCCCCCTGGATTCCATCGCGCTGGTGATGGTGCCGACAGGGGCGATCCGTCGCACCCTCACGACGAATACCTCCCCGAGCCTCTTACGTCATTGCAACGGGAGGAGCTTCGTCGCCGGAACATGGACGCGCTCTACACACCTATTGTTGGAGAAACCCCCGAGGCCGGGGCCTTGGAGGACGCGCGCTTGGCTAATCTAGCCGAGCGCACTCAACTGGAGAATCTCCAGCGAGCTCTCGACGAGCGGGCGCGTCAGCGGGCTCCCGAGTCCAGTCGACGCCAGCAGGCTCCCGAGTCCAGTCGACGCCAGCAGGCACCCGAACCCAGTCGACGGCAGCTCTTCCCGCCACCACAGGTGTACCGAACTCCGGTTCAGAACCTGGCTGCCACGGCCCGCATAGCGGAGTCAATCCAGCCCTCCCAGTCGGAGGCCAGAAGAGGATTGCTGCAGATCAGAGCATTGCTCCGAGCGGCGGGAAATCAGAATTCCGACGTCTCTCAGTCGCGGGACAGGATCCATAGTCGATCTGTCGCAACGGAGACCGTCCAGTCGGCTCACAGCCCGAGATCGCCCCGAGGCGTGAGGGGCGTGGAGACCGGCACGATCAGTATAGGAGGAACGAACAATATGATCACCGACCCGACCGTGATGATGGGCGTCGGGTGCCGTCCCCTCCTTCGCGGAGTGGATCATATGCACCTCGGCATCGAGACGACAGGCGCCCCCATAACACTGGGCAGAGGATCCCAGTCGACCCCCGAGACCCAGGCTTTGACGCGAGATCCATCCTCATTCAAGGTCTGGTGGACAGGAACAGGGGTCATCGAGAGGGCCACAACAGAGATACGCCTACCGGCAGCAGGACACACGCCTCGGGGCCTGAGTGTTTCAGTCGGGCCATCAGAGCTGCGGTGATCCCTCCCAACTTCCGGCTGGCGACTGGAATCAGCAAGTTCACCGGCGAGTCCAAGCCTGACACGTGGCTCGACGATTACCGAGTGGCTGTGCAGATCGGCGGCGGCAACGATGAGGTGGCCATGAAGCATCTACCCCTCATGTTGGAAGGCTCAGCTAGGGCGTGGTTGAATCAGCTGGCGCCCAGCAGCATTTACACTTGGGAGGATCTCTCCCGAGTGTTTATTACAACCTTCGAAGGGACATGCAAGTGCCCTGCAGGCCTTACGGAGCTGCGGTCTTGCGTACAGAAGCCGAACGAAACTCTGAGAGAATATATCCAGAGGTGGATCACACTGCACCACTCGGTCGAGAACGTGCCAGACCATCAAGTAGTTTGCGCTTTCAAGGAAGGCGTCAAGTACAGGGAGTTGAATCTGAAGTTTGGCCGGACCGGAGAGATGTCCCTTAATCGGATGATGGAGATTCCCACCAAGTACGCTAATGGAGAAGACGAGGACCGACTCCGAAGCGGCAAACTTAAGTCAGTCGCCCAAGAAACCGGAGGAAACTCCAGTCGGAAGCAGAAGCGGAAGGCCGAGCCAGCCGCCCCGGGGGAGGCCCTGGCTGTGGCCCAGGGAAATTTCAAGGGAAAGCCCAAGGGCACATGGAAGCCCAAGAAGGTTAAGGATCAGGATGGGAATGATGTTCTGGACATGCCATGTCACATCCATACCAAGAAAGATGAAGAAGGAAATTTTATTTTCCCAAAGCATACCACTCGACAGTGTCGGCTTCTGATTCAGCAGTTCCAGGGAAAGCAGCCCAAGGATAAGGAAAAAGAGCCAGACAGAGTTGAAGACAAGGAAGATAGTGACGATGGATACCCCCAAGTCAATTCCACCTTGATGATTTTTGCTGATCTTGAAAGCAAAAGTCCATTGAAAATCATTAACCGTGAGGTCAACATGGTTGCCCCGGCGACTCCCAGTTACCTGAAGTGGTCTCAGACGGCCATCACGTTCGACCAGTCCAATCACCCGACGCACATTGCCACCCCTGGGAGGCAAGCTTTGGTGGTCGACCCAGTTGTCGAAGGCACTCGACTGACCAAAGTCCTGATGGACGGCGGCAGTGGCCTGAACATACTGTACGCTGAAACCTTGAAAGGAATGGGCATTCCGATGTCCAGACTCAGCACCAGTAACATGAGCTTCCACGGAGTCATTCCTGGGAAGAAAGCCGAGTCACTCGGCCAGATTGCTCTTGATGTGGTTTTCGGTGATTCAAAGAATTACCGCAAGGAAAAGTTAACGTTTGAAGTTGTGGACTTCCAGAGTGCTTATCACGCCATCTTGGGCAGGCCAGCTTACGCACGCTTCATGGCTCGACCATGCTACGTGTATCTTAAATTAAAGATGCCTGGCCCCAAAGGTGTGATCACTGTTACGGGCAACCGGAAGAAAGCAGAAGAATGTTTCCAGAAGGGATCAAAGATCGCCGACGCTCAGATGGCAGTAGTCGAGCTGAAAGAGTACCAAAAGACTGCCGACCCGAGTGAATTGCTGCGGGCTAAGGAGCCTGCCTCTGAGTCAGCTTTTCAGTCGGCTGGCGAAACGAAGACAGTCCACATTCACCCGACTGATCCCGACGCAGCTCCGACTCACATCTCAACGACGCTCGACTCCAAATAGGAAGAAGCGCTCATCCAGCTCCTCTGTGAGAACTGGGACATCTTCGCATGGAAACCCTCTGACATGCCTGGAGTTCCCAGGGGGCTGGCTGAGCACCGCCTGCGAGTCGACTCAAAGTTCAAACCCGTGAAGGAACATCTGCGGCGGTCCGCCGTCCAGAAAAAACAAGCCATCGGCGAGGAAGTGGCTCGGCTCTTAGCAGCTCAGTTCATTCTAGAGATCTACCACTCTGAGTGGCTCGCCAATGTTGTCATGGTCCCCAAGAAGGACAAGTCACTCCGCATGTGCATTGATTTCAAGCATATCAATCGGGCCTGCCCGAAAGATCATTTTCCTCTCCCTCGCATCGACCAAATTGTCGACTCAACTGCGGGGTGCGAGAGATTGTCTTTTCTAGATGCCTACTCCGGGTACCATCAGATCCGTCTGTACGGGCCCGACGAAATCAAAACAGCTTTCATCACTCCATTCGGATGCTTCTGTTACGTCACCATGCCATTCGGCCTCAAGAACACCGGAGCCACATTCATGAGAATGATCCAGAAGTGTTTACTCACTCAAATCAGTCGGAATGTGGAGGCGTACATGGACGATATCGTAGTCAAGTCCCGGAAAGGTTCCGACCTGCGGGCTGACCTTGCTGAAACCTTCGCCAACCTTAGGAGGTACGATATCAAGCTCAATCCGTCAAAGTGCACTTTCGGAGTTCCAGGTGGCAAGCTACTCGGTTTTCTCGTTTCCGAACGGGGAATTGACGCCAATCCTGAAAAAATTGGCACCAAACTTCGGATGAAGCGTCCTGTACGTGTGCATGATGTCCAAAAACTTATAGGCTGCTTGGCCGCCTTAAGTCGATTCATTTCTCGACTCGGTGAAAAAGCGTTGCCTCTTTACCGACTGATGAAAAAGTCTGACAAGTTCGAGTGGACTCCAGAAGCTGATGCAGCGTTCGCAGAGCTCAAAGCTCTGCTCTCCACCCAGCCGGTGCTAGCTGCTCCAATCAGCAAAGAGCCTCTGCTGCTTTACATTGCAGCCACGGGACAAGTTGTCAGTACAGTACTTACGGTCGAGCGGGAAGAGGAAGGGAAGGCCTTCAAAGTTCAACGCCCTGTTTATTATGTGTCTGAAGTTTTGACCCCTTCAAAACAAAGATACCCCCACTACCAGAAGCTTGTATATGGGATTTACATGACCACGAAGAAAGTTGCACATTATTTCTCTGACCACTCCATTACAGTCGTCAGCGACGCCCCATTATCGGAGATCCTGCATAACAGAGATGCAACTGGTCGAGTGGCCAAGTGGGCGATTGAACTCCTTCCTTTAGACATCAAGTTTGAAGCAAAGAAAGCCATCAAGTCCCAAGCAATCGCGGATTTTATCGCCGAGTGGATTGAACAGCAACTTCCGACTCAAGTTCACTCGGAACACTGGACTATGTTCTTCAATGGATCCAAGATGCTGAATGGTTCGGGCGCGGGGGTAGTTTTGGTCTCCCCCCGAGGAGATAAGCTCAGATACGTTCTCCAGATTCACTTCGATTCCTCCAATAACGAAGCAGAGTATGAAGCACTTTTGTATGGGTTGCGCATGGCCATTTCGCTCGGCGTCCGTCGCCTCATGGTCTATGGCGACTCAGACCTGGTGGTTAATCAAGTGATGAAGGAATGGGACGTCAGGAGTCCGGCAATGACTGGGTACTGCAATGCAGTACGGAAGCTAGAGAAGAAGTTCGAGGGGTTGGAACTCCACCACATCCCCCGACTGAAAAACCAGGCAGCTGACGACTTGGCAAAGATAGGCTCCAAGAGAGAAGCCATTCCAAGCAACATGTTCTTGGAACACATTCACTCGCCGTCAGTCCAAGAAGATCCTTTCACAGAAGAAGCCCCGCAGCCGAAAAGTGCCACGGATCCGACTGAAGTTGAAGTGCCTGCAGTAGTCGACCTAATCATGGAAGTCTTGGCAGTCACCCCTGACTGGACGATACCGTACATTGCATATATCCTAAGGAAAGAACTCCCGGGGGACGAGGAGGAGGCTCGACAGATCGTCCGCCGATCTAAGGCCTTCACAGTCATAAGGGGACAGCTGTACAGAGAAAGTGCGACCGGAGTCAGCCAGAAATGCATAACGCCAGAAGAGGGTCAAATAATCCTCAACGATATCCACTCGGGAACCTGCGGTCACCATGCGTCCTCTCGGAACATTGTGGCCAAGGCATACCGAGCTGGATTTTATTGGCCAAGGGCAAATGAGATGGCGAAAGAGATAGTCGACAGGTGTGAGGGCTGCCAGTTCTACTCCAACATGTCACACAAGCCCGCGTCAGCCCTGAAAACCATTCCGCTCGTCTGGCCCTTTGCCGTCTGGGGATTGGACATGGTTGGCCCCCTGAGAACGGGCAGGAGTGGGTTCACTCATGTGCTTGTGGCAGTCGACAAGTTTACCAAATGGATCGAAGCTAAGCCCATAAAGAGCCCTGACGCTGGCACCGCTATCAGTTTCATCAGAGGATTGACATTCAGATATGGAGTCCCGCACAGCATCATCACTGATAACGGGTCAAACTTTGATTCGGACGAATTCAGGGCATTTTGCGCTTCTCAAGGCACACGAGTCGACTACGCCTCAGTCGCTCACCCCCAGTCGAATGGACAGGCTGAGAGGGCAAATGGTCTGATTCTCAAAGGGCTAAAACCTCGGCTGATGCGCGATCTCAAGCACGCGGCAGGCGCTTGGGTCGACGAGCTTCCATCAGTGCTGTGGGGATTAAGGACCACCCCTAACCGGTCGACTGGAAGGACCCCGTTCTTTCTGGTTTATGGAGCCGAAGCTGTCCTGCCAAGCGATCTCCTTCATAATGCGCCCCGAGTTGAACTTTACACCGAAGATGAAGCGGAGCAGGCCCGGCAAGACGCAGTCGACCTCTTGGAGGAAGAGAGGGAGATGGCAATGATCAGATCGACCATTTACCAGCAGGACTTGCGTCGATTCCACGCCCGGAATGTGAAGAGTCGAGCCTTTCAGATCGACCATTTACCAGCAGGACTTGCGTCGATTCCACGCCCGGAATGTGAAGAGTCGAGCCTTTCAAGAAGGAGATTTGGTCCTCCGAGTGGATCAACAGAAACCTCACAAGCTCGCTCCCACTTGGGAAGGCCCCTTCATCATCACCAGAGTCCTCCACAACGGAGCATATCACCTTTACAATGTTGATCGACAAATCGACGAACCTCGAGCTTGGAACGCGGAGCTTCTCCGCCCCTTTTACACTTAAGTCCGCTCTCAAACCAGATGTAATAAGAAAAACTCCTGAGGTTCATTTTTATCAGAAATAAGAGTGTTCCAATAATTGCTGTCACTGTTGTATGTATCCGAAATCCCCCAGTGGGTGACTTAGCTGCGAATCCGATTCGCCTAAGTTTGAAAAATCCTACCGAGTGGAGAGCGAACCTCCCACTTGGGGGCTTAGCTGCAGTTCAGCACTCGCCTAAGTTCTCCACGAAGAGACTTAGCTGCAGTCAGACACTCGCCTAAGTTTGAAAAATCCTACCGAGTGGAGAGCAAACCTCCCACTCGGGGGCTTAGCTGCAGTTCAGCACTCGCCTAAGCTCTCCACGAAGAGACTTAGCTGTAGTCAGACACTCGCCTAAGTTTGAAAAATCCTACCGAGTGGAGAGCGAACCTCCCACTCGGGGGCTTAGCTGCAGTTCAGCACTCGCCTAAGTTCTCCACGAAGAGACTTAGCTGCAGTCAGACACTCGCCTAAGTTTGAAAAATCCTACCGAGTGGAGAGCGAACCTCCCACTCGGGGGCTTAGCTGCAGTTCAGCACTCGCCTAAGTTCTCCACGAAGAGACTTAGCTGCGGTCAGACACTCGCCTAAGTTTGAAAAATCCTACCGAGTGAAGAGCGAACCTCCCACTCGGGGGCTTAGCTGCAGTTCAGCACTCGCCTAAGTTCTCCACGAAGAGACTTAGCTGCGGTCGGACACTCGCCTAAGTTTGAAAAATCCTACCGAGTGGAGAGCAAACCTCCCACTCGGGGGCTTAGCTGCAGTTCAGCACTCGCCTAAGTTCTCCACGAAGAGACTTAGCTGCAGTCAGACACTCGCCTAAGTTTGAAAAATCCTACCGAGTGGAGGGCAAACCTCCCACTCGGGGGCTTAGCTGCAGTTCAGCACTCGCCTAAGTTCTCCACGAAGAGAATTAGCTGCGGTCAGACACTCGCCTAAGTTTGAAAAATCCTACCGAGTGGAGGGCGAACCTCCCACTCGGGGGCTTAGCTGCAGTTCAGCACTCGCCTAAGTTCTCCACGAAGAGAATTAGCTGCGGTCAGACACTCGCCTAAGTTTGAAAAATCCTACCGAGTGGAGAGCGAACCTCCCACTCGGGGACTTAGCTGCAGTCAGATACTCGCCTAAGTTCGAAACCCGCCTTCTCCTGAAGAGCTCCGCCACAAATACAATGTGAGCTTCGTCCCACTCTACAACAACAGGGTGTGGGTCGACTGCCACCTTTTCCCGAGAGCTCCGCCACAAATACAATGTACAACAACAGGGTGTGCGTCGACTGCCACCTTTTCCCGAGAGCTCCGCCACAAATACAATGTACAACAACAGGGTGAGGGTCGGCCATCAAGCCCCTCACGACAGTTCCAGACCACGAGGACATTCAGCAAAAATTAAGTTCGGAAAAAGCTTAAAAGGCCCTGGGCCCCGAATCAAAGTACTCGAGCCCTCAGCTCGGCAGAATTTAAACGATTCCAAGTCCACTCGGCATTCCGAGGCTAATTTAAGGGAAGGCATAAAAGTTTTCTCACTCCTCAAGAGGAGGGCTGGCAGGAGCGATGAACTCATCCAGGTCGATTCCGTCCGCAATGCGAGTGGCTGCAGCGATGAAGGTCTCCATGAAGTCCTGGAAGCTGTGCCTCTTGGTATTGGCGACTTGGATGGCGGCCAGCTTTTCTTCTCGCGCCTCCTTGCAGTGGACGCGGACTAAGGATAGAGCCACATCAGCGCCGCACCGGGCAGAGGACTTCTTCCACTCCTGCACTCGATCGGGGATTTTGTCAAGTCGAGCCATAAGAGACTCGAGATCGTTCTGGAGCGCGGACTCTGGCCAAAGTGTCGAGTCGATCCGCGACACGGCAACCTTCAGTCGGGCCAGGTAATCCACGGCACCGTCGATTCGAGATTCCAGTCGGAGCAGGTTCATGGCAGTATCGTCTTTCACCGGAGAATTGATTGGGTCCAGACCCGTTTCGATCCGCCCGGTCTCCTCTTCGAAGTCCTGACAGAATTCTGCACACAAGACCTAAAGATAAGCCAACGATCACAAGATTGAGTCGACACAAAAGTACAAAACAGTCAAAATTAGACGTGCACCTTCAAGTTTGATGTACAGCCTCTTAGCGAGGCTCCTCAGGTAGCTCTCCAGGTCGTCCTTCCTACGGGCGATGCCTTCCATCTCCTCGCCCAAGAGGAGGTGCTTCTTCTTCCAACTGGCAGTCAGCTTGTTGGCATCAGTCAGAGCGGTCTGCAACCTAGTGTTCTCTTTTTCCAACTGGTCGACCGAAGCCAGCTTCTGTTCGGCCAGAGCCATCTTGTCGTCAGCCGCCTTGCGGGCAACAGCCAGGTCCTGGTCCTTCCTCGCCAAAGCTTTTTCCAATTCTCTTACAAAGAAATGGCGATTGAATCGGAAACAGCAAAGGAATGCCCGAGCCTGAAAACAAAATCAGTCGACAACGTCGCTTTACCTGCGGTGCCCTCCCTGACCTTCTACAACTCCGTCCTGGCCAGCTCTAGATCAAGGTCCAGTTGAATCTTCTGCTTCTCCAATTCAGCATAGCGAGCGGCAAGTTCGCAGGATTTCTGCAAAAAAGAATGGTGACGGTCGAGATAAGTTGCTTCCGAGTAACTGAGGAACAATGGCGACGTTTCTAAGACCACAGCCGAATCAAAAACATTCGACAGTAGTCTCGGGGACTACACCCAGTGGGTGCACTCAGCGTGCCCCCACTGGTTCGACCAAAAAAAACGACTGCCCACAGTCGACAGGACACGGACCACTCGACCTGGCCAGACCAAACCGAGTGAAGAAGTACAGATTCACAAACGCAATATACAGACTACAGTCGACTGCCAGCAGTCCACCATAGTCTCGGGGACTACACCCAGTGGGTGCACTCAGCGTGCCCCCACTGGTTCGACCAAAGAGAAAACACACCCAGTGGGTGTACGGATACAGATACAAAGATGTCCAAGGAAAAGAAAGAGGGAGAAAGACTCTTCAAACAATCAACTGTTGAGTCGACTAACCCGGACGTTGCTCTGAAGAGCCGAGCTCGCGTCATAGGCGGCTTGACTGGCCTCCCGAGCCACCTTCACCTGTTCCATCATGACCCCTGCCTGGTGTATGGCCTCCTTCGCAGCAGCCACTTCGTCTTCAGGGACAGAGTACGCGACAAAGAGCGAAGTAGGGTTGGCAGTCGACGCCGAGGGCTGCGCACTCGACAAGGGATCGGCAAAGGTCGTAGGGTTGGCAGTCGACGCCGAGGGCTGCGCACTCGACAAGGGATCGGCAAAGGTCACAGAAGCCCGAGCGGGCTCGCCACCGCCTCGAGCCGCGGCCTCAGGCGCCGGAGTGGACCGTGGGGTCTTGACAGCCGACGCCTTCTTTGTCCTCTTCACCCTCAGCGGCTCGTTGTCATCATCGTCCGGGAGGTCAATAACATGAACAGGGGCTGCAAGAGAAAACACTCAATCGACCAGAACTACAAGAGCCAGGCGAGTCAAAGCAAAATGTCATTAATCATACCGGGGTTGGAGGTAACAGCATCCTCCATCTCTTGGTCGTCGTTCCTGGCGGAAACCTCAGAAGTGGCACCGCTGCAAAAACTCAAAAGTCAGCCAGCCGGCCAGGTGAATCGACCAAAGATCCGTCCACAGTCGACAAGGGAAAGCAAAGTTTCTGTCATTTACCCAGAAATGGTAGGAATAGCTATCTTCATCTTTGGCAGGACTTTGGGCGGCTTGGATGGCGTCGCTCGTGGGTGCTTGGGAGCCTTCTCAGCCGGCGGAGGAGGAGAACACCGAGGGCGCTTCGACGTCTGCCCAGCAGGTGCGGCGGTCTTGCCACGCCCCCGCGCTGGGTCATGTATGAGCTTGGGTCGCCCCTCCGGGCGGGGGGGTTCAGCCTCCTCCTCCTCCTCCTCCTCGCTGGAGAAGATGTCGTCGTCTCCCTCCCCTTCGCCGTCAGACTCCCACTCGCCTTGGTCATCCCCGCTCCCGCCTCCACTCGCCTCACCTTCCTCAGTCGACCCCTGCGCCCCGTTGGGCGTCGAGTACATCTCGGTGGTCGCCTGGGAACAAAGGACAAGACAAAAGTCAGTCGACTCGCTCAAAGAAGACCAATGTAGAAAACGAAGATTCCAGTCGGAAACATAAAGACGCACCTGGTCGACCTCATACGAGTTGTCGAGTGGAATGACCCTCCTAGCTCCTCGGGGGTTGTCCTTGTTCCCCATGATGCTTGACAGCCACCCCTCCAACATCTCGTCGGTGACCTCCTCCGGGTGGATCCGAGTGGTGTCCTCGAGGCCGGAGTACAGGCACATCGGGTGGTCCCGAGCCTGGAGTGGTTGGATTCGCCTCTTGAGGAAGACTTCCAGCAGATCCATCCCCGTCACGCCCTCACGGACAAGTTCGACCACTCGACCCGCCAATATCTTCACCTGGGCCTTTTCTTCGGGCGTCACCTTCAGGGAAGCAGGCTTTTGGGCTCGGTCGAGGGTGAACGGAGGAAGTCCAGTCGACTGCCCTGGGGTCTCCTGATTCTGGCAGTAGAACCAAGTCGCCTGCCATCCTTGAACTGACTCTGGGAAGGTAATGGAGGGGAAGCAGCTTTTGCCCCTCGTCTGGATTGCCAAGCCCCCACACAGCTGGATCACCTGTGTCCTCTCGTCACTCGACTTGGCCTTCTTAACCGACTGAGAGCGACAGGTGAAGATATGCTTGAAAAGTCCCCAGTGTGGGCGGCACCCCAGGAACGCCTCACACATGGAAATAAAGGCAGCAAGATAGACTATGGAGTTCGGAGTAAAGTGGTGGAGCTGCGCCCCGAAGAAATTCAGGAAGTTGCGGAAGAAAGAGTGGGGCGGCAGAGAGAATCCACGGTCAATGTGAGTCGCCAGAAGGACGCACTCACCGTCGCGTGGCTGGGGCTCGATTTCTCCCCCTGGAAGACGCGCCGCCTTGTGGGGAATGGCTCCTCCCTCGACCAGGTCATCGAGGTCCTCCTGACGAAGCACCGAGGGCATCCAGTCGCCCTGGATCCACCCCTTGGGGTGGGCCGTCCGAGAAGAAGAACCCCCGCGCGCGGACTTCTTTCCCTTCCCCGCCGCCGCCGCCTTCTTCGCGCGCTCCAGAGCGGTCGTCTTGCCCTTCACCATCATCGCCGGCGAGGTCTCGAGCTAGTTTTGTGGTGGCGGGGCGAGAGCGAAGGAAGCGGGGGAGGCGACAGAGAAACAGAGAAGGAAGAGGAAGAGATGAGCACGCGTACTGAAGAAAGGCTCCGGCCCAACTACTTATAAGGGGCCGCTCCCGAGTGGCTGGCAGGTAGGCCCGAGCTACCCAGTCAAATCCCGTGGCAGGCGCGCGCGCTGTACGTGGCGAAAAAGGTGGCGCGGGGATCGAGGAGCCTTCGCACTGTCGCTCCTGATTACTGCGGCCGCCCCCGTTCTGCATGCTTCCCAAAAAATCTGAATCCCGTGATCTCCGCCAGCTGCAGAACAACTTGACGAAACGGAAATCCCGCGCACGCCGGCGCTCGGTGCCTCGCAGGTAAAGAAATCCATTCGACGAAAGATCTGGAACGGATCAAGGCGACTGAAAGAGGTTAATGACGTCATCCGTGACAGTCGACCCAGAACGGAGCACCCATGATAACCCGAAGAGTCGGTTGGAAAGGTCCCCAACCCCTTTTCTCATTCCAGCCTCGATCCGTTCGGGGGCTAATGATGAAGTCATGTACCTACAGTAGGGACACGGGCCCGCCCTAAAGAGCCCTACCATAGGACATCCTTAGAGGAAGTCACCTTTAAGACAACTTGAAGGTATCCCACTCGACAGGTTGAAGACACTCGACCAAGAAGCCGTCACTCGACCAGGAAGCTGTCACTCGACCAAGAAGCCAACCACTCGACTGCCAGAAGACCTCAAGTCACTCCGCAGGTAAACGGTCGGCTATTAAGTAGTCTTTATGATTATTATGACACTTTATTAGGGACGTTATCTGTAACGCCCACCTTAAATGTACCTTAAACCCTGCATTACTGAGGGCAGGAGAGGGCTGGCGAACTCTATATAAGCCACCCCCCTCCTCAGTATCAAGGGTTCGCACCCCTGTCATTTTACTCACGCATAATCCAATCGACCGCCTCCGGGCACCGAGACGTAGGGCTGTTACTTCCTCAGAGAAGGGCCTGAACTCGTAAACCTTGCGTGCTTACAACTTCCCAATAGCTAAGGTCTAGCCTCTTCATACACACCCCCCTACCTCACTGTCAGACTTAGAACCACGACACTAACCATATCATCAATATTAATCAAGCAGGACGTAGGGTTTTACCTCCATCAAGAGGGCCCGAACCTGGGTAAAACATCGTGTTCCCTGCCTCCTGTTACCATCCGCCTTAGAAGCACAGTTCGGGACCCCCTACCCGAGATTCGCCGGTTTTGACACCGACAGTTATGATGTGGTATGATAGGGTGGTATCCTCCTCTGAATTATTTAAGTGACTTGACTTGGCGCATGTTCACGCATGTAGTTGAAACAAAATCAACATAGCCTTCACGATATTTATGTTCATGGTGGATTATATCGTACTCATGCTTGCATTCGGTGTTGATTAATTTTAATGCATGTTCATGACTGTTGTCGCTCTCTAGCTGGTCGCTTCCTAGTCTTTTGCTAGCCTTCACTAGTACTAAGCGGGAATACTGCTTGTGCATCCAATCCCTTAAACCTTAAAGTTATTCCAGGCGCTACGGGCGGAGACGGGCAACGGGCATTGGGCGCCCGATTGGGGGAACCCGGGAGCTGGCCTCGGGCACGGCCTGCGGAGCGGCGCCGGCGAGGCAGAGCGCAGCCGCGGTGGGGGCGGCGGACGGCGCAGGAAGAGAGCGGCGCGGTGAGTGGATGCTGGGGCAGATCAAAGGGAGCCGAGCGACGGTCGTCGATGCAGGGGGCGGCAGTAGCAGCCATAGGCAGGGGTGGCGTCGTGCGCGCGCGCACGGCGGGGCAGCAGCTGCGTGGCGGGGCTGCAGGGCAAGCGCGGGCGAGTGGCAGCGCCGGCTGCAGCAGTTCGCGGCAGTAGCAGAGCAGCAGGTGAGCACGACGCATGCGGGCGCGTGCGGGGGTTCGCGGTGAGCGCGGTCGAAGGGCGCCGGTGCGCGGCCAGGGGGCGCTACGTGGACGGCGGCATACGACGAGCAGAGAGAGGGAAGGGGGGAGCGCGCTCACGGGGGGTGTAAGGTTCGGGGCAGCGAGGCATGAGGAGGAGGACGGAGACGACGGCGTCGAGGGGCAGTCCGGCGAGGTGGCCGTCGACGAGGCAGGCCGCGGCGGTCACGTTCCGGGCACCGACGAACGGTGTCGAGCGGTGGCGATCCTGTGATGGGGTCCGGCGTGTTGAGGTGGTGGGTCGCGACGACGGCGGGACGGAGCAGGTGGCGGGGTGGCGCGGGATCTGGCTCCGATCCAAACTGGGGGCGAGAAGGAGGAGAGAGTGAGGGGATCGTGTTGGGGAGTGGGTGCGATGGGTTAGGGTTATGGGGGGAAGGCCGGCCTAGATAGGCCAGAGGCGCGCGAGCGGGCCGGCCTGTCTGGTCGGGTTGGGACCAGATGGGCCTAGCGGCCTATTGGCCATGGGGGGTGTTACTTTTATTTAGTTTTGTTTTAGTTTTTCCTTTTATATATTTCCTATCTGTTTTATTACATTCATCAATTTATTTTAGTTTTGTAAAATATATTATTAGTTTTACTAATTACACCATGACCACAAAAGTTTAAACCCCAATTAAAATAGTTTAATATTTTATAACTAATAAAGGACATTTATTTAATTGTTTAAGATGTTGTTTTATTTGATATATTGCATTTAAATAATTTATTAAAATGTGGTTTCACCTCCAATGTTTTTTGGAGATTATTCGTCACACAAAGAACATTTTAGTTTTAACGTCTGAAAACTTTTATCATTTGACTTTAATTCAAATTTAGATTTGAACCGGTTTTGAACTAACGCGAGATTAACAACAGTAATGGAGGTGACATGGCATCATTAGTAGAGGTTTACTGTAGCTTAATTCTGGGCATCACATCTGTAGACTCTGTCGTGATTCTCGTCGCATGGGCACTCTGGAAGCAACGCAATGCACGAGTCTTCAACAATAGATCATGACAGAGATCCCCCTTAGCTTACAAATGATATCCAACAGGAGATAGAGGATTGGAAGAAGGCCAGTCTCGGCGGTGCTGGAGCTTTAGATGCTTTTATGAGAGAGTAGCCTTTGATTTCTAGGGTGTAGGTGTGGTGTGTGTCCCCCCGTCAACTTGTTTACATCTCATTCGGGCTCTTGTACATATTATTCTGCTTTTTATAAAAATATGGTATGCCATTGACGTATTTTTGAAAAAAAGAGGGGCTATTGGGTGACGTGGTTGCTGACCAGGCGGTCAACCCTCTAAAACCACTCAAAATAGTATAGAAAACTAGTTCGAGGAGATAAGCGTTGAAAGTTCTCTAGTTTTGAGAGTTCACTGTTGAAATTTAGACAATATTAAAGTTCAGGGCTGTTTCCTAGACATTGATGACAATTTAGGGTTGTAAATATGGACTTCTATCTTTCTCGAGCCCCGTGATTAGCGATCCAGGCTACTGGCCAGGCGAGCCCAGGCGTCCAAACTCGATTGCCTGGGCCAGGCGCCAAACGTTCAGGATAGGAACCAAACTGACCCTTAGTCCATCTTTGGCTAGAGCGTGGGTACGCTCGCTGCCCACCAGCGTTCGAGACCTGGACTTGGCGATGTGTGCTCAGGTACTTCTATAAAAAATAAACAGCAAAGGGTCTCATTTTTCTCATGCTACAATAATATCTGATTTCATTCAGGAAACACTGGCACAAGTGAGCATAGCACCACTCGAACGAGTAACTAGCTACATAGTGTTTTGCAGTGTTGGGTAGGCGTAGACAAATCAGGAGGTGTCTCTGGATTTGTTGCATCTATATTGAACCAATATACTCAACTTGTTGCAACGTTGTTGGGTTTCTGGATTTTCTGTGGAAAATTAGCTTCTGTAGACAGAACCATAGGCTCTGTTTTATCTCCTCTCTAAGGTTAAATGTTTAAACAACCATGAATAGGTTTCGCTAACCCTGAATGAATAGATTCTTTCAGTGTACAGTAATAAAATGATAAAAAAAAAGAAGCAGCTCAATGTCTCAATCAATCAAAACCCAGAGCACAACATATGTCATCCTCAATTAGGCCTGCGGTTTTATTATTCATGGTTGGCCGAAAATTGTACATCTTCCACACGAGATCTATGCACTCTCGCCGACACTCGCAAGGCCTCTCCCGCGTAATTGAGTTTCTAAAAAAGGCGTAAAAATGATAATTACCAACGTTAAAAATGCGACAAGTTCAGCATCGATCGGCGTCCCATCCTAGATGCATGCATTGCCCGGACGTGGCCGGAGATCAGGCGAGTCCGACGAGCTTCTCGCTGAGCTCCCAGACCTTGCGGGCCTTCTCGGGGTCGCTGGCCTCCTGCGAGAGCTGGTTCTCGAACGACGCCGAGTCCTTGTTCCAGCTCCAGTACACGCCGGACTTGGTCAGGCTGGGCTCCGCCACCACCTGCGCCAGCCTCTTGCCGGACTCCGCCTCGGACACGAACCCCTTGGTGATGAACTTCTGGAACGGCGGGAACAGGGTCCGGAACAGCGGGATGTGCTCGCGGAACAGCCC
Organism: Triticum aestivum; assembly: GCF_018294505.1. Classification (NCBI taxonomy): domain Eukaryota; kingdom Viridiplantae; phylum Streptophyta; class Magnoliopsida; order Poales; family Poaceae; genus Triticum; species Triticum aestivum. The sequence goes on along the minus strand of NC_057797.1, from coordinate 767,447,910 downwards.
CGTGGTGGCGATGCAGCCGGGGTAGAGCGACGAGAAGGTGATGCCGGTCTCCTCGTGGTACCGCCGGTGGAACTCCTGCATGGTCAGCATGTTGCACACCTTGCTGTCCTTGTACGCCTTGGCGCCGTCGAAGCTCTCGTCGCCGTCGATCATGGCGGAGCCCGACGCGCCGCTGAGGCCGCCGGCGAGCCCGCGGAGGTCGCCGAGGCTGGCCTTGGGCGGCACGTTGCCCGCCAGCGTGTTGCTGTTGCCGGTGATGGAGCCGACGATGACCATGCGGCGGGACGGGTAGTCGGACTTCTGGAGGTCCTCCATGAGGAGGCGGGCGAGCAGGAAGTGGCCGAGGTGGTTGACGCCCACGCTCATCTCGTGCCCGTCGGCGGTGAAGGTCGGCGTGCGCGCCGTGGGGCGGTAGATGGCGGCGTTGCACACCAGCACGTCCAGCGGCATCTCGGCGCGGCGGAACGCGTCGACAAACTGGCGGACGCTGTCGAGCGAGGCGAGGTCGAGGTGCATGACGGTGTAGCTGCCGTCCGCCATGCCTGCCGCCTTGGCCGCCTTGGATGCCTTGAGGAAGTCGCGGCACGCCATGACCACGTGCCACTTGCCCGTCTCTGCCAGCGCCTTGGCCGCCGCCAGACCCAGCCCGGACGACGCGCCCGTGATCACCACCACGCCCTGCCGCAGCGTCTTCTTGCCGCTCGGCTTCGCCGTCGCCGAGCACGGGCTCGTCGTCACCGACGAAGGCGCCGTGGCCACCTGCGTCCTCACCGCTAGCGACGCCTTCTTCGCCTTGCTGCTCACGCCCAGGAACGCCGCCGTGTCCTTCACTGCCACCGCGCCCATGCTGCTACCCTGCATCCATAAAAAAACATGAATCTTACCACTGGCGCCAAATGCAGCAGCAATGTACATCGGCGTCGAAGATGATCATGTGTTACTTACCTTCTTGGGGACGGAGAGGGTGGAGGGGAGGAGCTGGAGAGCCATGGATGACGGTGAGCTCTGACGGACGACTGTCGCTAGCGAGCTCGAGCGTGCGCCGCGAGTAGTGTACTGCTGATGTACTGTACTTAGCGAGTTGGTGAGGAAGCTCTCGCTCGCCGGCGGCATTTATACACGGGAGGAGCACCACGGGCTGCGGATAACGGCGCGGGGCCGGAGCCACCGTGGCGCCTCCACAGCCAATCACAGGGCGTGGACGGGATTTTCTGGGACGGATTTGTCCCATCGACGGTGGATATTTCTGGCGCTTTTCGCCAACGGCCGACGGCGACGCCGCGGGATCCTCTGCGCCGTGGCTCCCTCCAGATCGCTGCCATGGCAGCGGATCGATGGCCGGACCTGCGCGGCGAGCCGGCCACGCGGAGCACGGGATGGGGTTGCCGGCAAATCTGGAAATAATGCAGCATGGCCTGCATGGGTGAGGGCGTGTGGGCCGGGCACGTAGATCTGTCGCTTTGCGACGCGCCGCGACGCCACGTTGGCGCTGGAAGTGCCCATGTGAACGTGCGGTAAGCGACTGGCTGCGGGCGCGACACGTAGGATCGACCCATTGGGTCTCGGCCGACGTGGCGTCCGAGGTGGCAGGCTCTGCTCGCGCCTTTAACCTCCCGGAGCCATGCATTTCACGTGTCCTTACTTCTATCTTCTACTCCCTCTGTTTCCAAATACTCCCTCCGTTCTTAAATATTTATGAATATATGTAGACATATTTTAGAATGTAGATTCATTCATTTTGTTTCGTATGTAGTCACATGTTGAAATATTTAGAAAGACAAATATTTGAGAACAAAGGGGAGTATCCGTTTATGGGTTTAGAACCTTGTCAGATGGAGCAGCCTGCATGGCACGGTGTGCTTGCGCCATTTACCTCTGAAGACAGGGAAGAAACCGACGGTTTTGGAGCCAAGTTGCATGGCTATCTTCTCCACGTGAAAGTGAAACCATATGGCATATGGGAGTACTTGAGTGAGTGGGAGAGTGGGAGTTCCATGTCGATCCATGCAACTTTACTGCATTTGCCAGGCGCTCTCTCAACTTTTTTGGAAAAAGTAAACCTTGTACGCATGTCTTAGGCCAAACATTTCTGATTGCAAAACTTGGAAACCGTATTGTACAAAGGAGTGGCACAGCCCGTGTCATCTTTCACTCACGCACAACTCCAAATAAACACCATAATATTGGCTACGGCAATGCTACACGCACGGACTACATTTACATAGTATTACGGGGTGGCTTACTTGGATGATTTTGATTGGATAGAAATAAAGTGAGGGGCCCACCCCCGCTGAAAATCAGGGGGGGGGGAGAGAGAGAGAAGATTTGTTTTGGAAACAGCTCGTAATACTCCGTAAACTGCCCGTGTGTCTAGGATTTTCGTATTGGCTATGGCTACCACGGTTAGCACGGGGTTAAGCCTGTGAGAGTGTTTTTTTTTGCGGGCGAAGCTTGTGAGAGTTGCATTGTGTTTTTTCTTTATCATTTATGCCACTGGCTATGTCTCACTACTCAGTTTTCCCATTTTCAACTCCTCAAAAATGCCATGCTCAAGAAACCACCAGACACAATTACTATCAGCTCAAATCTCGTTTGCCAGGTCATAATGACCAAAATACCCATGGACCAACATGTCAGCTCTCCCTCTATCTCACTACAATAAAAGGTGGGTCCCACTTAACCCCAGCAACGTTCTTATTATTCTCTAAAATTATTCGCTTGCTTAGTCCTGACAAGTGGGGCCCACACTTATCATTGTGAGATAGAAAGAACTGACATGTGGGTCTAGGGGTATTTTTATCATATAACATGGTCAACGGGTTTGACCTAACAATAATTATGTCTAATGACATTTTTGAGCAAACATCTAATGGACCGATGGCATTTTTGAGATATCTAATGGCATTTTGAGCAAATTTCTCATAGAACGATGGCATTTTTGAGCAGTTGTAATTTCTAGTGGCAAAACTAAGTAGTGAGACACAACTAGTGGCATAAATGATAAAAACCCTACATTGTGAGGCAGCTAACAAAAGAGACCAGGCGAAAAACGACAGAGAGTGGACGAAGCCAGAGTAAAACAATATCTAGAGGACAAAAGAAACTAAAAAAACAATTTGAGTGGATAAAATGGCCAGCTAGAGGTCAGCACATCTATGCTTTCTCTTGTCCTCTCGCTGGTTAGATTGTTTTTCCTCTGGTGATGAGTTACTAGGACTGCTACTAGTACTAATTTGCATGGGTACCAAGTCAAGCTGGCAATGGTTAACCATTACTCGCATTCTTATGAGTAATTACTCTATCAAGGGATGGGGATGTAACAACTTTAATGCCCATGGGGAAGCTGGTGGGTCAAATGCCTTACCCAACGCGCAAGACGGGGCTGAGGATGGTATAACATTACCCGCCTTACCCATGAAGGCCTTATATGTGGGCTCTAAAATTAGTAGACAATAGGTAATTACTGCCCTTACCCATCCAAATTTCCATCCATTCCTCCCCTTTGGCCCAAAAAACACTAAGAAATCCCTAACCTAGCCATGACATATCATTTATTGTGTTGCAATGCTATTGAAGGTTGATGTTGATTGCATAGATGGGTTTCCCCGTAGGGATGAAAAACCCGACGGGGATGGGGATGGGAAATTTTTTATCCCCGTGCTGGGTACGGGGACGGAGATGCGCATGGGAGGTCTGTCGTGCGGACGGGGATGGGAGTCTAATACCTGCCTGGGTAATCCCCATTGCCAGCTTGAGTACCAACTAGAAGTCTCTCCAAGGACGCTTTACTAAATCGACCGCATAGTTGCCTAGAGTTGAAATAACACGTCTCTGGGTATGAAAATTGGATGTCTGCATTGTACCGAGGCATGCTTGCTGATGGGTACATATGTCCTTCTTTATTAGAAGGAAACCAATTCCCCTGCTCATTAATAATTTAGAAAAACATATTAACACCACGCGGAACAATTCAGTTTCTCTAGCTAGGCGAATCCCAAAAGCGGAGGCAAATGGAAACACATCATGTCTTTGTTTTTGTTTTGCACAACACTGTGTGCAAACGTCAACATTGTGTGGTTATATTTTGTAAGTTAGCCAAGGAAAAAAAATTGACCAAAATGAATTTGAGGGAACAAACCATGAAGTCATGGCGTCTACATAGGAGGCCGAGGCCCTATAGTATGCCTATACAACTATCACTAGATCATTGATGGATTTTAGGGATATGAAGTAATTTGTATAATAGTTTGCAATGCTTTGGAGTGGTATTGTGCTTTCTTGCATCTCGTGCTTGTCTCCTTTGTTTTACAATCATGGTATGTAATTGAAGAGAGGAATCCGATTGGATTGCGAGAAAGCAGTGTATTGATCTTTTTTCTTAGGTCTGATGGACTTGTAACTGGTTCATGTTTGGATCTCAAAGTGTAGGAGTTTCTAGGATGGTTGATAGATACATGTTGTGATTGATCGACGCCACTTTTGGCTCCTAAAAAAAGTTCTCTCGCAAAGGCCCCTACCACAACATCTAAAAAATAGAAATATTAAGGAAAAACAATATATTTGAGAAAATAAAATAGGCACTACAAATACTTCATAAAATTTGTATAACGCATATCGTCGCTCGCAAGAGAATTCTACATTTAGTCTATCACAATAATCCTACAAGCACCAAGAAAGAAGTAAACACAACTTGTCAAATTTAATCATGTTTGGTTTCAGATCGCTTCACATTGAGAAATTTAGGTGCTAGTATATAGTACCTATTGTATTGCTTTCATGCAATAACACAATATTCATTCCTGAAAATTGGAAAATTATATGGTAGTAGTTTAGCAGAAAATAAATAACTTTGTTTGCTAAGTATTTTACCATGTGTCTTAAGATTTATGGTTCGAGTGTAATTGGCTATTACCATACTGGCTATTGTGGGGCTAAGTGGCAGAGAGATTGCATTGCTCCACATTGTTGGTTTCTTCTACAGAGGTTGATCAGTTCCAGGAGATATGATCAAATATGTACATGTATTGCATGGCATCCATGGAATCCCAGCTTTGTCTGAGAATAGGAAACAAACCATGTTAGCTCCGGTGAAACCATTGATGAAAAGCGGCGATGTAGTATCTAATTGTCAAATCAATTAGAAGAAGCTAAGAAATGATCAGTTTACACTGACCAAAATGTTCAAGCCTGGAGAACTGGAGAGTACAATCATCAGTATGCTAATTACACCGGTGAGATAATAAGCTTCAGATAACAGTATATTTGGCTTCTAAACTATATGTTGATCGATCACAAAGCTAAGAAATTCTCAAGATACACTGATCAAAATGTTCAAGCGTTGTGAATTGGAGAATATATACTGAAATTACTAATATAAGCAGTGCTTCTACTAATACTAATTGTGAAGTGCACATGCTACCGAAAATTTAAGTAAACTGGGGGATCATAAGTTTCAAACAAGAGTCAGTTTGTCTCCAAAAGTATCTCGTTTCTTGACATGACCTACATGGCCGCTCGCCCTTTTCTACCAGGTAGACTCCGTGGCCTTTAACCTGACGCCTCCCCGGCTTTGATGGGACGAGGGCGGATCACGTAGTCGATGAGGTCCTGCTCTGGTCATAGATACCTACGTCCTCCTCCTCAGCGATGCAGAGGCTCTCGCCGTCGATACTACTCACCCACTCGCCGACGCGATCGCTCAGGGAATTCGGGCGACCCACTGGTTTGGGACCTACGTTAGTGGCTGCGAATCCTCCACCATCTCCTTTTTCTTGTGCTCGGTCCGCGTCGTGCGCGTCGAACGTGTACCCGCCATCGGGGGATAGGGCAGCCGCTGTGCCATGCGTCTTTGCCATCCCCTCGGTAGACATCCGTTAGGGTTGATGAGGCACCATGAGAGAGATGGGGTCGAATGGATACGTGGGCTTAACCTGGTGGCCGGCCCAATTAACCAGAATGCAGCGAATTTTCCACCCGGGTAGCTACCCTTTAGGACAGTCGGCCCACTTAGCGGTAAATGTTGAATAAAATACAATTCAATGACCAAAATGACCCTGGTGTGAGATCGGACGGCCAGAAAAGGTGAGGGTGTGAGAGTGTTGGGATTAGGCTCCATTATACTGTCCTAAATTTATGCATGGTAATATTCCAAAACTAGCATTTGTGTGCTCTGCGTTGGAGGTTGTGTATATCAATTTTCGGGAAAAAAATCAGTTGTGTTTCCTTACACAAAGTGTTCTAACATTGATCAATTATGAGCCTCCGAAGAAGTTTGGTTGTAAATGATAATATGTACGCATCAACGTCCAAAAACAAAAACTTCTGTGTTTCCATCCGCATTTGCGCATCGATTATGGTCATCCAATTTAAGAAATATGGCTATAATTGACCCTTCCCCTCCTCCTCATACATACCAATTAGAAGTGATGGCTCGTCGGGGGAAGGCTAAGATCCCATGGATCGCCCACAAAGTGAAGCGCATGCTATGCTTACGAAACGCCTACCCATGCTTGTGAAGAAGGCTCGAGAGCTTGCGATACTCTGCAACATCCAAACTTGAATATGGTTGCGCCTTCCCGGCAAGACCGAACCGGAGGTGCTCTGGCCATCGCCGAAGGAAGCCGGCGAGATCCTGAAGCGGTACAACAATAGGGTCGACTCGAAGCAAATAAAGAATAAGAAGGAAGATGCAGGCTTCATCCAGGAGATGATCAACAAGGAGAAGGACAAGTTTTACAAAGTCCGGCAACAAAACATCAACCTGGAGGTCAAAGTCATGCTTAGTGACCTCTTCATCAACGACCATCGGGGATTTGATGACATGCTCGATCACATGTCCCTCGTCATCAAATGGATGGTGGAGAAGTACCTCATGGACGTCAACACACACCTCAAGGGGCTTCATTAAGGCTCAGCACACGCTATGCAGCGACCTCCTCTTGCGCAAGGCCCAACTTCATTTCAATGGTGCAAAAGATCAAGGTAATGTCAATGGTTGATCATATAACTATGTTACAACCACCTCCTCTGATGGTTCAAACTCCTCTTCTGTAGGAAGACATTTTTCATGTTGGTGAGTACTTGATGATGTGCAGACGGTTGATCCTCTCGCCATGACACCGCTGCCTCCTTCGATGGTTGATCCATCGCCTTATGGTTCCTTTGATGCTCCCATGACCCTGGATCGAGATCCCCACGATGATAGCTACCCGGCGCCTATAACAAGCACAACCTGCCTACTACCAGGAACTGTGTGCCATCTTCTGTTGGGGAACGTAGTAATTTCAAAAAATTTCCTACGCACACGCAAGATCATGGTGATGCATAGCAACGAGAGGAGAGAGTGTTGTCTACGTACCAACGCAGACCGACTGCGGAAGCGATCACACAATGTAGAGGAAGTAGTCGTACGTCTTCTTCCCAATCCGACCGATCCAAGCACCGTTACTCCGGCACCACCGAGTTCTTAGCACACGTTCAGCTCGATGACGATCCTCGGGCTCCGATCCAGCAAAGCGTCGAGGAAGAGTTCCGTCAGCACGACGGCGTGGTGACGATCTTGATGTACTACCGACGTAGGGCTTCGCCTAAGCACTACAACGATATGATCGAGGTGGAATTTGGTGGCAGGGGGCACCGCACACGGCTAAGGAACGATCTCAAGGATCAACTTGTGTGTCTTGGGGTGTCCCCTGTCCCCGTATATAAAGGATGGAGGGGGGGAGGCTGGCCGGCCAAAGGAGGGAGGCGCAGGAGGAGTCCTACTCCTACCGGGAGTAGGACTCCCCCCTCCAATCCTAGTCCAACTAGGATTCCCAAGTGGGAAGTGAAAGAGAGAGGTGGCCGGCCCCTCTCCTAGTCCTAATAGGACTAGGGAGAGGGGGGGAGGCGCAGCCCTTTGTGGGCTGCCTTCTCACCTTTCCACTAAGGCCCATGTTGGCCCATTTGGCTCCCGGGGGGTTCCGGTAACCCTCCCGGTAATCCGGTAAAATCCCGATTTCACCCGGAACACTTCCGATGTCCAAACATAGGCTTCCAATATATCAATCTTTACGTCTCGACCATTTCGAGACTCCTCGTCATGTCCCCAATCTCATCCGGGACTCCGAACTCCTTCGGTACATCAAAACTCATAAACTCATAATATAACTGTCATCGAAACCTTAAGCGTGCGGACCCTACGGTTCGAGAACAATGTAGACATGACCGAGACACGTCTCCGGTCAATAACCAATAGCGGGACCTAGATGCCCATATTGGCTCCTACATATTCTACGAAGATCTTTATCGGTCAGACCGCATAACAACATACGTTGTTCCCTTTGTCATCGGTATGTTACTTGCCCGAGATTCGATCGTCGGTATCCAATACCTAGTTCAATCTCGTTACTGGCAAGTCTCTTTACTCGTTCCGTAATACATCATCTCACAACTAACATCTTAGTTATAATGCTTGCAAGGCTTATGTGATGTGTATTACCGAGAGGGCCCCAGAGATACCTCTCCGACAATCGGAGTGACAAATCCTAATCTCGAAATACGCCAACCCAACATGTACCTTTGGAGACACCTGTAATGCTCCTTTATAATCACCCAGTTACGTTGTGACGTTTGGTAGCACCCAAAGTGTTCCTCCGGTAAACGGGAGTTGCATAATCTCATAGTCATAGGAACATGTATAAGTCATGAAGAAAAGCAATAGCAACATACTAAACGATCGGGTGCTAAGCTAATGGAATGGGTCATGTCAATCAGATCATTCAACTAATGATGTGACCTCGTTAATCAAATAACAACTCTTTGTTCATGGTTAGGAAACATAACCATCTTTGATTAACGAGCTAGTGTAGTAGAGGCATACTAGTGACACTCTGTTTGTCTATGTATTCACACATGTATTATGTTTCCGGTTAATACAATTCTAGCATGAATAATAAACATTTATCATGATATAAGGAAATAAATAATAACTTTATTATTGCCTCTAGGGCATATTTCCTTCAGTCTCCCACTTGCACTAGAGTCAATAATCTAGTTCACATCGTCATGTGATTTAACAGCAATAGTTCACATCACCATGTGATTAACACCCATAGTTCACATCGCCATGTGACCAACACCCAAAGGGTTTACTGGATTTAGTAATCTAGTTCACATCGCTATGTGATTAACCCCAAAGAGTACTAAGGTGTGATCATGTTTTGCTTGTGAGAGAATCTTAGTCAACGGGTCTGCCACATTCAGATCCACATGTATTTTGCAAATTTTTATGTCAACAATGCTCTGCATGGAGCTACTCTAGCTAATTGCTCCCACTTTCAATATGTATCTAGACCGAGACTTAGAGTCATCTAGATTAGTGTCAAAACTTGCATCGGCGTAACCCTTTACGATGAACCTTTTGTCAAGTCCATAATCGAGAAACATATCCTTATTTCACTAAGGATAATTCTGACCGCTGTCCAGTGATCTACTCCTAGATCACTATTGTACTCCCTTGCCAAATCAGTGCAGGGTATACAATAGATCTGGCATACAACATGACATACTTTATAGAACCTATGGCCAAGGCATAGGGAATGACTTTCATTCTCTTTCTATCTTCTGTCGTGGTCGGGCTTTGAGTCTTACTCAACTTCACACCTTGTAATACAGGCAAGAACTCTTTCTTTGACTGTTCCATTTTGAACTACTTCAAAATCTTGTCAAGGTATGTACTCATTGAAAAAACTTATCAAGCGTCTTGATCTATCTCTATAGATCTTGAAACTCAATATGTAAGCAGCTTCACCGAAGTCTTTCTTTGAAAAACTCCTTTCAAACACTCATTTATGCTTTACAGAATAATTCTACATTATTTCCGATCAACAATATGCCATTCACATATACTTATCAGAAATGTTGTAGTGCTCCCACTCACTTTCTTGTAAATACAGGCTTCACCGCAAGTCTGTATAAAACTATATGCTTTGATCAACTCATCAAAGCGTATATTCCAACTCCGAGATGCTTGCACCAGTCCACAGATAGATCGCTGGAGCTTGCACATTTTGTTAGCACCTTTCGGATTGACAAAACCTTCTGTTGCATCATATACAACTCTTCTTTAATAAATCCATTAAGGAATGCAGTTTTGTTTATCCATTTGCCAGATTTCATAAAATGCGGCAATTACTAACATGATTCGGACAGACTCAAGCATAGATACGAGTGAGAAGCTCTCATCGTAGTCAACACCTTAAACTTGTCGAAAACCTTTTGCGACAATTCTAGCTTTGTAGATAGTAACACTACTATCAGCGTCCGTCTTCCTCTTGAAGATCCATTTATTCTCAATTGCTTGCCGATCATCGGGCAAGTCAACCAAAGTCCAAACTTTGTTCTCATACATGGATCATATCTCAGATTTCATGGCCTCAAACCATTTCGCGGAATCTGGGCTCATCATCGCTTCCTCATAGTTCGTAAGTTCGTCATGGTCTAGTAACATAACTTCCAGAACAGGATTACCGTACCACTCTGATGCGGATCTCGCTCTGGTTTACCTACGAGATTTGGTAGTAACTTGATCTGAAGTTACATGATCATCATCATTAGCTTCCTCACTAATTGGTGTAGTAGTCACAGGAACAGATTTATGTGATGAACTACTTTCCAATAAGGGAGCAGGTACAGTTACCTCATCAAGTTCTACTTTCCTCCCACTCACTTGTTTCGAGAGAAACTCCTTCTCTAGAAAGTTTCTGAATTTAGCAACAAAAGTCTTGCCTTCGGATCTGTGATAGAAGGTGTACCCAACTGTCTCCTTTGGGTATCCTATGAAGACATGTTTCTCCGATTTGAGTTTGAGCTTATCGAGATGAAACTTTTTCACATAAGCATCGCAACTCCAAACTTTAAGAAACGACAGCTTAGGTTTCTTGCCAAACCATAGTTCACACGGTGTCGTCTCGACGGATTTAGATGGTGCCCTATTTAACGTGAATGCAGCTGTCTCTAATGCATGACCCCAAAAATGATAGTGGTAAATCGGTAAGAAACATCATAGATTGCACTATATCCAATAAAGTACGGTTATGACGTTCGGACACACCATTATGCTGTGGTGTTCCAGGTGGCGTGAGTAGTGAAACTATTTCACATTGGTTTAACTGAAGACCAAACTCGTAACTCAAATACTCTTTTCCACGATCAGATCGTAGAAACTTTATTTTCTTGTTACGATGATTTTCCACTTCACTCTGAAATTCTTTGAACTGTTCAAATGTTTCAGACTTATGTTTCATCAAGTAGATATCCCAATATCTGCTCAAATCATCTATGAAGGTCAGAAAATAATGATACCTGCTGCAAGCCTTAATATTCATCGGACCACATACATCAGTATGTATGATTTCCAACAAATCTGTTGCTTGTTTCATTGTTCCGGAGAACGGCGTTTTAGTCATCTTGCCCATAAGGCATGGTTCGCAAGCATCAAGTGATTCATAATCAAGTGATTCCAAAATCCCATCAGCATGGAGTTTCTTCATGCGCTTTACACCAATATGACCTAAACGGAAGTGCCACAAATAAGTTGCACTATCATTATTAACTTCGCATCTTTTGGTTTCAATATTATGATTATGTGTATCACTACGATCGAGATCCAACGAACTATTTTCATTGGGTGTGTAACCATATAAGGTTTTATTCATGTAAACAGAACAACAATTTATTCTCTTACTTAAATGAATAACCGTATTACAATAAACATGATCAAATCATATTCATGTTCAACGCAAACACCAAATAACACTTATTTAGGTTCAACACTAATCCTGAAATTATAGGGAGTGTGCGATGATGATCATATCAATCTTGGAACCACTTCCAACACACATCGTCACTTCACCCTTAACTAGTCTCCGTTTATTTTGCAACTCCCATTTCGAGTTACTAATCTTAGCAACTGAACTAGTATCAAATACTGAGGGTTTTCTATAAACACTAGTAAAGTACACATCAATAACATGTATATCAAATATACTTATGTTCGCTTTGCCATCCTTCTTATCCGCCAATCACTTGGGGTAGTTCCGCTTCCAGTGACCAGTCCCTTTGCAGTAGAAGCACTTAGTCTCAGGCTTAGGATCAGACTTGAGCTTCTTCACTTGAGCAGCAACTTGCTTGCCGTTCTTCTTGAAGTTCCCCTTCTTCCCTTTGCCCTTTTCTTGAAACTAGTGGTCTTGTCAACCATCAACACTTGATGTTTTTCTTGATTTCTACCTTCGTTGATTTCAGCATCACGAAGAGCTTGGAAGTTGTTTCCGTTATCCTTTGCATATTATAGTTCATCACGAAGTTCTACTAACTTGGTGATGGTGACTAGAGAATTCTGTCAATCACTATCTTATCTGGAAGATTGACTCCCACTTGATTCAAGTGATTGTAGTACCCAGACAATCTGAGCACATGCTCACTAGTTGAGCGATTCTCCTCCATCTTTTAGCTATAGAACTTGTTGGAGACTTCATATCTCTCAACTCGGGTATTTGCTTGAAATATTAACTTCAACTCCTGGAACATCTCATATGGTCCATGACGTTCAAAACATCTTTGAAGTCCCGATTCTAAGCCATTAAGCATGGTGCACTAAACTATTAAGTAGTCATCATATTGAGCTAGCCAAACATTCATAATGTCTGCATCTGCTCCTGCAATAGGTCTGTCACCTAGCGGTGCATCAAGGACATAATTCTTCTGTGCAGCAATGAGGATAAACCTCAGATCCCGGATCCAATCCGCATCATTGCTACTAACATCTTTCAACACAATTTTCTCTAGGAACATATCAAAAATAAACACAGGGAAGCAACAACGCGAGCTATTGATCTACAACATAATTTGCAAAATACTACCAGGACTAAGTTCATGATAAATTTAAGTTCAATTTAATCATATTACTTAAGAACTCCCACTTAGATAGACATCCCTCTAATCCTCTAAGTGATCACGTGATCCAAATCAACTAAACCATAACCGATCATCACGTGAGATGGAGTAGTTTTCAATGGTGAACATCGTTATGTTGATCATATCTACTATATGATTCACGCTCGACCTTTTGGTCTCCGTGTTCCGAGGCCATATCTGCATATGCTAGGCTCGTCAAGTTTAACCTGAGTATTCTGCGTGTGCAAAACTGGCTTGCACCCGTTGTAGATGGACGTAGAGCTTATCACACCCGATCATCACGTGGTGTCTGGGCACGATGAACTTTGGCAACGGTGCATACTCAGGGAGAACACTTCTTGATAATTTAGTGAGAGATCATCTTATAATGCTACCGTCAATCAAAGCAAGATAAGATGCATAAAAGGATAAACATCACATGCAATCAATATAAGTGATATGATATGGCCATCATCATCTTGTGCTTGTGATCTCCATCTCCGAAGCACCGTCATGATCACCATCGTCACCGGCGCGACACCTTGATCTCCATCGTAGCATCGTTGTCGTCTCGCCAATCTTATGCTTCCACGACTATCACTACCGCTTAGTAATAAAGTAAAGCATTACATCGCGATTGCATTGCATACAATAAAGCGACAACCATATGGCTCCTGCCAGTTGCCGATAACTTGGTTACAAAACATGATCATCTCATACAATAAAATCAGCATCATGCCTTGACCATATCACATCACAACATGCCCTGCAAAAACAAGTTAGACGTCCTCTACTTTGTTGTTGCAAGTTTTACGTGGCTGCTACGGGCTTAAGTAAGAACTCATCTCACCTACGCATCAAAACCACAACGATAGTTTGTCAAATAGACTCCGTTTTAACCTTCTCAAGGACCGGGCGTAGCCACACTTGGTTCAACTAAAGTTGGAGAGACAGTCTTCCGCAAGCCATCTATGTGCAAAGCACGTCGAGGGCCGGTCTCGCGTAAGAGTACGCGTAAGGTTGGTCCGGATCGTCTCGTCCAACAATACCGCCGAACCAAAGTATGACATGCTGGTAGGCAGTATGACTTGTATCGCCCACAACTCACTTGTGTTTTACTCGTGCAAATAACATCAAACCATAAAACCTAGGCTCGGATGCCACTGTTGGGGAACGTAGTAATTTCAAAAAAATTCCTACGCACACGCAAGATCATGGTGATGCATAGCAACGAGAGGAGAGAGTGTTGTCTACGTACCAACGCAGACCGACTGCGGAAGCGATCACACAATGTAGAGGAATTAGTCGTACGTCTTCTTCCCAATCCGACCGATCCAAGCACCGTTACTCCGGCACCACCGAGTTCTTAGCACACGTTCAGCTCGATGACGATCCTCGGGCTCCGATCCAGCAAAGCGTCGAGGAAGAGTTCCGTCAGCACGACGGCGTGGTGACGATCTTGATGTACTACCGACGTAGGGCTTCGCCTAAGCACTACAACGATATGATCGAGGTGGAATTTGGTGGCAGGGGGCACCGCACACGGCTAAGGAACGATCTCAAGGATCAACTTGTGTGTCTTGGGGTGTCCCCTGTCCCCGTATATAAAGGATGGCGGGGGGGAGGCTGGCCGGCCAAAGGAGGGAGGCGCAGGAGGAGTCCTACTCCTACCGGGAGTAGGACTCCCCCCTCCAATCCTAGTCCAACTAGGATTCCCAAGTGGGAAGTGAAAGAGAGAGGTGGCCGGCCCCTCTCCTAGTCCTAATAGGACTAGGGAGAGGGGGGGAGGCGCAGCCCTATGTGGGCTGCCTTCTCACCTTTCCACTAAGGCCCATGTTGGCCCATTTGGCTCCCGGGGGGTTCCGGTAACCCTCCCGGTAATCCAGTAAAATCCCGATTTTACCCGGAACACTTCCGATGTCCAAACATAGGCTTCCAATATATCAATCTTTACGTCTCGACCATTTCGAGACTCCTCATCATGTCCCCAATCTCATCCGGGACTCCGAACTCCTTCGGTACATCAAAACTCATAAACTCATAATATAACTGTCATCGAAACCTTAAGCGTGCGGACCCTACGGTTCGAGAACAATGTAGACATGACCGAGACACGTCTCCGGTCAATAACCAATAGCGGGACCTGGATGCCCATATTGGCTCCTACATATTCTACGAAGATCTTTATCGGTCAGACCGCATAACAACATACGTTGTTCCCTTTGTCATCGGTATGTTACTTGCCCGAGATTCGATCGTCGGTATCCAATACCTAGTTCAATCTCATTACTGGCAAGTCTCTTTACTCGTTCCGTAATACATCATCTCACAACTAACATCTTAGTTATAATGCTTGCAAGGCTTATGTGATGTGTATTACCGAGAGGGCCCCAGAGATACCTCTCCGACAATCGGAGTGACAAATCCTAATCTCGAAATACGCCAACCCAACATGTACCTTTGGAGACACCTGTAATGCTCCTTTATAATCACCCAGTTACGTTGTGACGTTTGGTAGCACCCAAAGTGTTCCTCCGGTAAACGGGAGTTGCATAATCTCATAGTCATAGGAACATGTATAAGTCATGAAGAAAAGCAATAGCAACATACTAAACGATCGGGTGCTAAGCTAATGGAATGGGTCATGTCAATCAGATCATTCAACTAATGATGTGACCTCGTTAATCAAATAACAACTCTTTGTTCATGGTTAGGAAACATAACCATCTTTGATTAACGAGCTAGTGTAGTAGAGGCATACTAGTGACACTCTGTTTGTCTATGTATTCACACATGTATTATGTTTCCGGTTAATACAATTCTAGCATGAATAATAAACATTTATCATGATATAAGGAAATAAATAATAACTTTATTATTGCCTCTAGGGCATATTTCCTTCATCTTCATCAAGGACAGAGATATTTTTATCATCGTCATTAAACCCACCCTTTGAGTATGTTAAGGGATCCGCTCTACTACTACCGTAACATCTAAATGTAGATACATGTTGATTGATAGACCTAGCAGTTTCTTTTGTATTTTACTTGATTAAAAATTGTTATTCCAAGAGCCCTAGGTCTGTTTCTGCGCATTTTGCTTCCATCGAGTATCAATTTTGATTCATAGCGTTGGTATGTTCTTGATCTCCAGGAGCTCGCACTGAATTTTGAAATATTCATGGTGGATATATATGTTTCCTTTTTAAAATACCACCCATTGTACTTACAACAAATTCTGCAGTGTAATCTTGTCATGTTATTAATTAATGGAAAACTAGTGGTAAGAAATTCGCTGACACATATTCTAATCAATTATCTCCTTTTGATCTTGTTCGTGTTGCATGTTTTGTTCCCGATAAATGTTTGCATAAGTTTTATAGCTAGTTCGTTTATTCGTTTTTCTCATCATGAATTACTACATGGAAACTGAAACTTGTTCTATACAAATATGCACATATGATGCTGCAATCAAATTACTTTTCTATATGGTTGCACATATAATAATCCTTATAACTTAAGTCAAACGAATGATTAGTTAATGAATCGAGAATTCTAAAGGGGGGGGGGGGGTCGACTATCATATTGACAATAAACCACTAAGGCGTATTTTAAAAAAACCACTCTGGCGGCCAGATCCATATCCAAGAATTCGGAGTCCGAGAGACAAATGCAAATGGGTCCTAAAAAATCATATAGCTAATATAACTAAAGCACACTTCCATGTATCTATAGTATGTGCTAACCTGATTGCATGATAGGGCGAAGGGGATGTTGATCAATCAGTCGATGCCTTCAGCTTCAAGAGTCAGGACAACCACATGATCGACTTCAATTGGGCAATCAGGCGGTGAACTTGTTTTAAGGGAACAAAAAGTCCATTAATTAGTTAGCCCTTCAAGCTCAGAAGGACCAGCGGACACTTGGGGGATACATACTTGTTCGGTTTTCGTCGGCTAATGGAAAATGGCCAAAAAGTGCATCAATGAACAATTAATAAACAAGGGCCATGTTTAACGATGACATGCCATATTCCTCTGTTGGCATTCTTGGCTGCAAATTATCACAGTCAAAAAAACCAAATCAAAGCTTGGTGCGCTTTTGGTTTTCAATATCAACTGCGCAATTGAGATAGATATTACAAAAAAAGCGTGTTATGGAACTAAGAACTTCTCTTGATTTTCTAGCCTAATTGGCCAATAGATAAGGGGGTAAAGAAAAAAAATCAATACTAGAAAAAAAATTTGGGTGGGGGGGGGGGGGGGCAGCTCCCCGTACACCAAAGGGTCCAATTACCAAACATGTCGCTAGTGAGTCAAGTGTAAAATTGACCGAGCTTCTATTCATCCCATATTTAAACTTAGAAAATAACCATAGTTTTATGGTCGAAAGGGAGATGATGATACTTCTAGGTTGAAAGGGAGATGCATGATACGATGCTGATGCTTGGGAGTCCCCTCGGCTGGTTAGTTCAAGCTTAGTGTCGATGTTGGCTTTGAGACGTTTCTAAGAGACATTTTTAAGCATGGCTTACTGATCATTTTTTGAAAGACTGAAGATAATCTTCATGTGGACCATTGTTTAAACTTAGCATGCGAGCTCGTACTAAAACTAGTGATCTACTATCATATACGCCTGCGGTTCTCGATAGCCCGCGGTGCTGGTAAATCCGTTGTCCTTGCGAACATTATTCGAGAGGGCATCTTTATGAAGAAAATAAAAATGAGCAGGTAGTCAATTGCACTACCTGACTTGTGGTTCCATTTTGGAATGGAAACCTTTTGCTCAAGAAAGACTAATTGTATCGTCTGAATTCATTGTGATTACCACCTAGCACCACTGCTTTTCTTGGCTTTTTTTGTGGAGAGATCTAGCGCCGCTTCCGAGCATATTTAAAAGATCAACGTTGTTGTTTACTGTGTGTCTGGTTGGAGCAATGGAGTGGCATGGGGTCGGCTCCGCACCTTGTACTATTCTGCTGCTTGGTTGAGGAGGTGGAATGGAATTCACATGTGGCATGGAATGCACTGATTTTACTCAAAGGAATGTCTCTTCAATGTTGAAACCCTATTAAAAGTAGCAATGTTTTTACAGTACCAATGCTAAATTCATTTATTCACGGGGAAAAACAATGAGGCGTGGGTTACAAGAGAACAATACAGAAAACTTTAAGATCAAGAGATTTCTTTTGCGCCAGGGCTATTTCTCGCCAGCTGCGAGACGTAAGACCCTTCTCGTCTCTGGCACTGCACAACCATGCCAACAAAATTTGCACGGTTTGCCAGGTTTTCTTCGTGTTTTCTCAGTTTTTGTTCATTTTTCAAATTCCCTTTTTTTTTCTTTTCTCTTCAGTTTTCTTTGTGTCCTCTCTATTTTTCGTTTTTCATTTTCCTTTTTATTTTTACATTTCTGTTTTATTTATTTCGACATAAGTTTATATTTTTCATACACATTGAACAATTTTCTATACATATTAAACATTTTTATACACATTTAACATTTTTCAAATAGATACTTTTTCTAAGCGTATGCTTTTATATGTTTTCATTCACATTGTACACTTTTGGTATACGTTTCAAACATGTATTGTACACCCTTAACATGTTTGGAATACATGAACATTTTATTCAAATTCATTTTCTTGAAGGTTTTTTGAAAATGTAGAAAATCAAATACTCGTTGAAACATTTTTTTGAATGATACAAAACATTTTGAAACTATGTGGACAATTTTGTTTTACTTTTGAAAATTCTTAATATTTTCAAAATTTTAATATATATTTTTTATGGTACGAAACTATTTTCTGAATTAGAAGATTTAAAAATAATATATATTTTTCTCCAAATGTTAAATACATTTTTAAACACGTGACATTTTTTCCAAAATGCACAATATTTTTTTCAATGCTAACAACATTTCAGTATTACGCTAGCAAAGTTTTTACAATGTGCAAATTACAAGCCGATGTCACGTATTTGTGTTTCATTAGCCCATAAAAATCTGTCCTAAAATGATAAAAAGAATAACCAAGAATAAAGCCCATGGTTAAAGGCGATAAGCCCATGCTTATTGCCAGACGGATGGTAGTCTATTTTAGATTCTCATCTTAAAGTGGGAACGCCAATAGCTTTTCCAAGAGCGATTTTGCAACCTTCCGTGTGGCTTTCTAAAGATTTCTTTTGATTTTTTTTCACATCTTTCTATTTCTAGGTTATTCTCTACTGTTTTTAGTTTTTCTTCAGTTTATCATATCTTTTTTTACTTTATTTCTCTTTATTTTCATTTTCATTTTTTCTATTTACATCTGGACTTCATTTAGATACACGTTCAACTTTTTTTCGTATGCAGGTTCAACATTTTTCGCACACACAAAATATATTTTTATATATACATTGAATATTTTTCTTGTACATGTTTAACATTTGTCAAATTCACATTGGTTGATTTTAACAGATGTTGTGAATATTTTATACAAGCATTGAATATTTTTCAAATACGTGTCAAACATTTTTTAAAAATACATGGTTAGCATTTTCTTAAATATGTTGAAAAAAATTTCATACATGTCGGACATTATTTTTTGTACATATGATTTTTAATCAAATACATATATATTTTATAAATGAATATTTTTTTTGATAAATGATGAACATGTTGCCTCTCGAAATGACGAGTCTTCCTACGAGAAGCTCCGGTTTGTATGAAGTTTATATCAAAACTTGTCTCAAATTAGATAAATTGTTTACCACAACCTATTTGTGCAATATCATGATACCAAGTCAGGTTTCATGAATTTTAGGTGAGTTTTGGATTTACTAGAATTTAAAAACCAAGACTCTCAATGAATGTGGCCGAGCCACAAAGCCGGGATATTTGAAATTCCTTCTCATTTCTTGCATTGGCCTAAACATGCATCCAAGGACACATATATGATTTTAAACCCATTTTGGTGCATCGGTGTCATTCCAGTAATTCAAATTTGAATTATGCACACTAAATGCCTAGAAAGTAATAGTGTAGCATTAGTTACGTACCAAATAATGTTGTGGCATATTACTATAGGCTCTTGAAAATATGTTTGTGTTCAAACACAAGGATATTCAAAAGTGAATTAAGATGATTAATGGTTTTGAAAAGATTCTCCCTATTTAGTTGATTTATTGCTTTTTAATTTTATTACAGACGAAAAAATCCAGATAGATATCTCATTTTTGTGCAAGAGAGTTACTCTGTGCAAGCCTTTCCCTATCATGAATGTTGATGTTTATAAATTGAGCAAGACTTACCCAGGCGTGGATGTTCATAGTTGTTGCATATGTAAGTCCTCAGATTTCTGTGTTGAAATAATGCAGAATGTCAATCATAGAAATATTCTACACATGGAGGCATAGCTGCTAGATGGTTCTATGCTCTCGTGGAGGATGTCACTCATGAACTGGATCTAAAGTTTATTGAAACAAATGTCACAAGTGAAACTAGGGTTTGGCTTTTATTCAAAATATTGTGAGGTAAGAAGAATTAGAGGCACAACTGTAGTACTTTGTGTTGGGTGTTATGTTTCGATGGTAAATATGTATGTAAGCGAGTATTTTTTTAAAAAAAATATACTTCCTTTATCCCTAAATACAATAATTTCTAGGAATTCAATTTGCAGTACTTCTTTTATATAGGTACAGAGCTAGAACGTCTCCTAATACTATCATGCTATGATATATGTCGCTTTTATTACCAAATTATTGTCAACTATGGTTACTTTAGCCAAATGATCAAAGGGACTGCTCAATTAGCATATTGTGAATACTAATATGGCAACATCGTGGATGCATTTTCATGATGGTATCTATTATTAATGTCTCCTTCTCTAATATCTTTATCAAAGTTGTTCCAATCCATTTTCGGGCCCAAAATGATTTAAATCAAATATTGTTTCTACTAAACTTGTATACTTATTTTAAACTTATTTTACCATATTACAATTTTAATCAGTATAAATTTCTAGTATTACTTAGCCATCATTGTTAAACCCATAAAAAGTTTCTAAATAATAATTCCATTATTCTTTGTTATACATTTGCCTTGTATAATTGGAAATTTTTATTGTGCCAAATTTAAATTGTATGATGTAGCAAAAATTCTTTTTTATGTTTTCAATACTTCATAAAATATATAGTGTATGCACATATATTCGTGTATCTTTGTATGTTTTATTTTTTTCTAAATATTATTCAATGTTATGGTAGATATTTCTAAATCATACATACTAAAAATATATATCTTTATATTGGTCTCTAGTGTATATTGGATAAACATATACATAGAGACTTCTAGTTCAAGGTAATTGTGATTTGCAAGTTGGGTTCTGTAATAAGTTACAACATCTTTATGCTTTTTTACTTTTTAATAAGCATCAATATTATAATATTAAAAAACTCCAAATGTTGTTGATTGTACTTTTGCAGATTCAACTACCTGACATTCTTGTCTAGATACACTTAGTTCTATTTGGTGCATATAAGATTGATACGCCCATTTTGGATCATGTTTTCCTACTGTTATTTATAGTGTTTTTATTCATCATAACACTTTATGAAGTAATTCTAATGTCTTTTCTCTCATAATATGCAAGGTTTACACCTAGAGGGAGAATGCCGGCAACTGCAATTCTGGATCTGAAAAAGCTATGTCAAAGATATCTGTTCCGCACATCTCCAAAATGAGCTGAAATTTCACAGAGAATTATTTTTGAATATATGAAAAATATTGGAATAAAGAACTAACGGAGGGGGTCACCCAGGCGCCCACAAGGCACTACGGCGCGCCTCCCCCCTCTGGCGCACCTGGTGTGTAGTGGGGGCCCTGGCCCACCTCCGCTGCCCATCTTCTGGTACATAAGGTCTTTTGACCTAGAAAAAAGGATAGGACTTTTGGGACGGAGCGCCGCCGTCTCGAGGCGGAACTTTGGCAGGAGCACTTTTGCCCTCCGGAGGAGAGATTCCGAGGAGGAGCAGGGGATGGCCGATGGCACGGGGGGTGGGTGGAGGGGGAAGAGGATGTGGGCCGGGAGTGGCGGAGCGTGCCGGGGGACGCATCGGTGGCGCACGTTGCCGGCACTTGCGGGGGAAGACGGAGCGCCGTGGCGTTCGGGAGGGGGGGTTGACATCTCAGTGTAGTGAATTTGGGCGCGTATGTCCGGATAGCTTTCCCGGCCGACCGTGCAGATGAAATTTTAGTCAAGTCCTACGTTGAAATTTGAAAATTTAGTAGCAGTGGCGGGTGAGGAGGGCCGCTCCCCACAAGTTCTTTAACCTAACAATGGCGAGCTGCATGCAGGACCCGCCATAGCTATGTTGTTCAAAAAGTGGAAACCCAGGCAAGGTTAATTAGTGGTAGCTGCTAAGCACCGCCCACCACTGCTTAGCCTTCTACCTGTGGCGGGCACTTGTTGGTGCTGGTCACAGATGAGTTACGCAAACAAGTCCCACCCTGCAGGTTATGGTGGGCGACGCTCAGTTAAGCCATTAGCCTTGGCGGGCATGCTTTGCCACCCGCCACTACTTGTTTTCGAAAATAGTTGTGGCGGGTGCCACACCTCACCCACCACACATTAGGGTGCACCTAAGCCCTTTTCCAGTAGTGGGGTGGAGCAATGAGGCGTGTGTGGCGGCGGTGCTGGTTGGGGGTGGTGCGGGCCAACGGTTTCAGAGAAGAGTTGTGATGAGGAAAAAGCACAGTCAACCGTTGGATTTTTACCCAAATTGCTCGAAAATCGGTTGTTTAGACAAATTAGGAAGTTGGTGATGTAAAAACAAATGCATTTTTTTGTATGTGTCATCTTTGATGTTTTCGCTCACGATTCGTGCAATAGTGGCAAGAATCACAATTACATCACACAACTAACACTATCTCTGTATATAGATATAGGAAAGGAACGACTTTGTGCAAGTTGACTATTTTTTGTTTTAGGTCAATTGATTAACCACATTTTTTGCTCTATCAGACTTGCATGCAATGCCCGCGCACGAGCCCGTGCAATGTCTACATAGGTTGATTTGTGTGTTCTTGTTAATTTTGATCAAGCTGGACCATGGCTGCTCCCATCAAGTACTACTGCCAAGCTAGACTTTTTCTTTTGTACGTTGATACAAGCTGCTCTAGTATAGCATTCGCCAAGCCCTCGTAGCTGACCAAAGAATACCACTCGCACAAGTAATTCATTTTTATATACATGCATACGATACATATATACACATATACATATGTATCATTGTTAAGGGGAGAAGCGGGTATTAAAACCATACTTCTAACTCATTTATGTCTAGTAATCATCACAGTAGACAACTTAATATATTAGAATTTTCCGATAAATTACACAGGACATACTAAATATTCGTATACTAGCCATGCAACTTAGGACCTGTATTGGGGATCGACTGTTCTAATAAAGGCACCGCAGAAAAAAAAGATTGAACTATTAAATTAGAAATATAATATTTGTGTTGGTTTCACCTTAAAAGAATAAAATGAAAAACATAATAGTAAATGAAAATAAAAAAATGACAAAACTGGCATACAATTTATGAAGAAATCACAATATTTTAAATATTCAAGAATATGCATATAACAAAGGAATTTTCACAAAAAGGAAGTTTTCTAAGAGGGCATGACTTAGTGGCATTGGTGATTACTCTTAAAGAAAAAAGAAAATGAAATTAAAAATAATTAAATTTTCTATGAAAGAATGAATTTACAGTATTGATATTACCCTTTAGGAAGAAAGAAAATGAAATGCAAACTAAAAACAATCAAAATAACGAAGGTTTCTAAAGAAGCTGAAACAAATAAAAAACAAGCAATGAAAAAAAAATTGAACATAATTTATTAAAAATGCACTTTTTTATAATATGCAAGACTAAGCATATAATAGTGATTATTTTTGCAAACAAAAAAGTTTCTAAGAACAAATGAATTAGTAGCATTGGTATTTCCCTTAAAGAAGAAAAGGAAATGTAATAGAAACTAATACAAAATCAGAACAATGAAGTTTTGAAAAAAGGAATGAATAAGTGTCTATGAATTAGTCGCATCGTTATTTCCCTTTAAAAAGAAAGAAAAATAAAAAACTAAAATAAACAATAAAAGGTTGCACACAATTTGTAAACAATATGCTTTTGATATTATGCAAGAACAAGCTTGTAATTGAGAATTTTCTCAAAAGAGAACTTTGCTAAGAAGGAATGAATTAGTGGCATTTGTATTACACTTAACAAAGAAAGAAAAAGAAAAAAAACTAAAATAATTAAAATAATGAAGTTCTCAAAGAAAGAGTGGATTAGTGGCTTTGGTATTACCCTTTAAGAAGAAAGAAGATGAAACAAATACTAAAACAAAGTCAAAATAATTAAGTTTTCTAAGGAAGAATGAATTAGTGTCATTGATATTACCATTTAAGAAGAAAGAAAATGAAAAACAAATCTAAACTAAACAATTTTTTTTGCACAAGATATACACAAAATGCATTTTTTTTTAAATATGCAAGAATAAGCTTATAAGACTGGAATTTTCACAAAAAAGTGTACTAAATACTTATGAATTTTTGGCATTAGTATTACCTTAAAGAAGAAAAGGGAATATAATGAAAACTAATAAGAAATTCAAAAAATAGAAAATAAAATTATAAAGTTTCTAAAAAGTAAAGAATAAGTGTCACTGATATTACCCTAAAGAAGAAAGAAAACCAAATACTAAAATAAAATCGAAATAATGAAATTTTCTAAGAAAAACGAATTAGTGAAATTGCTATTGCCCTTTAGGAAAAATAAAATGAATAATAAAACAAACAATAAATTGTTTTGCACAAAATTAACAAAAAATTACACTTCTTCATTATATTCACAAATAGACTCACAATTTTTTTTACAAAGTTACACTTCTTCATTATATTCATACATATTGTTTATATTCACAAACAATAACAAATGGTAATACCAAAAAGCATATAGTATTGAAATTGTCAGAAAAAAGAAGTTTGCTAAGAAGGTATGAATTACTTGCATAAGTATTACCCTGAAAGAAGAAATAAAAATAAATAAATAATAAAGTTGTTTATGAAAGAATGAATTAGTGACTTTTGTATTACCCTTCAGCAAGAAAGAAGATGAAATAAATAATAAAAAACTCAAAATTGATCAAGTTTTCTAAGAAAGAATGAATTAGTGGCATTGGTACTAGCATTTAAGAAGAAAAAATGAAAAATAAATCAGAAACAACAATGACAAAATTTGCACATGATATACATAAAAATTGTGCTTTCTCAAAATATGCAACGGTAAGCATATAAAAGTGGATTTTTTTACAAAAATAATTTACTTAGTAAGAATGAACTAGTGACACTGGTATTGCCCTTAAAAGGAATGAAATAAAAACTAATAAAAATAAAAATAATTAATTTTATTAAAGTAATTAATAGGTGCCCTTCACATTATCCTTAAAGAATAAATAAAATGAAGTAAAAATTAAATGAAACAAAATAATAAAGTTTTCTAACAAAGAATATATTGTGAACTCAAAATGAAATAAAAGGAAAATAAATACTAAAACGAACTCAAAATTATGAACTTTTGTAAGGAAGAATGAATTACTGGCATTGATATTACCATTTAAGTAAAAAGAAAATCAAAAGAAATCTAAAATGACCAAATTTGCACTCGATATACATTGAAAATGTGTTTTCGTTTTTAAAAATATGCAAGAATAAGCATAGAAATGTGGAATTTTTACAAAATTGAAGTTTTCTAAGTACGAATGAATTAGTGGCATTGGTATTACCCTTAAAGAAGTAGGAAGATTAAATAGAAACTAATACTAATGAAAGTAATAAGTTTTCTAACAAGTAATGAATAAGTGTCATTGATATTACTCTTATAAAAGAAAGAAAATGAAATAATTTTTTTAATACAAGCAACTAATAAAAAGACACAAAAGCGAAAACACATAATAAAAGAAAACAGAAAAAACAAAATGGAGAAAAGCGAAGGTTGGGTCACACATGTAATGGGCTTCGGCCTTTTAAGGAATCCAGTGTCCCATGTGTCCAGTCAAACCAAAAGTAGCCCAAAACGATACACAGACAAGCCTAGAAAAAATGAACCCGAATCTTAAAGCAGAAATCAACGATAAAAAATTTGACTGACCCAAAATTAATTTTCAGGTGACTTACAAATAGCTAAAGTGTATAAGAAAATATTAATTGATTTAGATGTAATTAGAACATGACCCTTGAGAAAGTTATCGCTGATACAAATTTGTCTGTATTAATCAAGAGATTTTCTTGCTCTACCGGTAATTTATCCGAAACGTGCAGGGTATAAACGGGTCTCCTTGCATCGGCTAGCCTAGAGTTAACCTTTACCCTTGCAGGACAGCAGATAAAACCCACGACGGTGACAGCTAGCGCCGCCGCCCTCGCATGTGAATGTGTGGCCCCGGTTGGTAGAAAAAGCGGCACCGATCACCCAAATGACAAGGCTCCTTACAGCCAAATTCACTCTTTTGACCCTTTGCCTGACGTTCAGCACGATCTGACCCAAGTTTGCCAAAAAAATTCGGATCTGGCCCATTTCGTACCATCATCGTCCTTGACGGTAGGGTATAATAGTCTATTGCCACGGGGTCTGGCAATAGGGCGTCACTCAACACAGACGACGCCGTCAAATCATGCTGACTCGGATAAGTGGCTACCGCCACATGTCTTGGGGGGTAGGGTGTTATACCCTACCGTTAGGGTCCCTGGCGGTAGGATTACCCCCCAATCTAGACTTATGATGCTTTCGATAGACATTTTGGTTCTAATGTAGTTGCAAATTATGTAAAAGAACGGGTGACTATGAGCAAATAGTCAAGAGAGGAATTAATCCACATACACTGCAACATGGTAAATCTAGCCGTCCAAATGCGGGGGTCACCTTACTAGTTTTATGTAAAATATAATACATGTTTCTTTCCGATCGAAGACCTAAAAACTTGTGCCCAACTTATGAACTCAACCGGAGGAAGTAGCCCTCTTCCCCCCTCTACCAAAGTCCTCTGCCTCTCATATTGTTTGGAGTGCAATCTGACGTCCCTTTCCAGCCAACCTTGTGTATAAACCAGGCCGTCCGTGCCTCAACATTCTCTTCCGATCGACGCGCATCCAATGCAGGAACCGGTCATAATTATGCTAGCTCCAGCATGTGCGTACGTCTGCACTGATCATCGCCACCATCAATTTTGCGCACGCACGCACGCACGCACGGGTGGATGGAACTGAGAATTGGAAGGCTCCACGGCTCTGGATTCAGTTGACGTCCGTGCGTGCATACGGATTGCCGAAAGTTCCATTTTTCTACTGATTTCTTCGTTGAGCCTTGCACTCCTGGTACTGGTCGAAGCTAAGCTAGCGAGTCTTCTACCGACACACTCTACTTACGTTTACACTGGATCGGTCATCAGAACAAACATGTTAGCTGCCTCGTAACACGTGCCGGATCGAGAGTTTGAGACACACCCACGTTCGTCAAATCTGACGGTTTCTTAACGTTGACCCGGAAATTTGCTTCGGCAAGACAGAGAGACCAGTCCGTGGACATGGATGCTAAAGCCAGCCATCTAATGCTAGCCGCATATGCCAGCTTACATTTGAAACAATGTTTTAACTAACCGGATGAAATTCATGTAATCACAACGAATTTCATCAAAGTTCGGATAAAAATAGTATAAGTCATCCATACATGGGATGCAAATAAATCTAATACGACAATAGTTTAAATTCAACAAGATTAACACTATGTTTAACAATTTTTTTTCATGAACGGATCCTGTCATCCCACACATAGTACCCGTTCAGTTTCATCCAACAATGTGTGCGTGTAAATGGTTGTCCCTCTGTCCTGTGATACATCACAGCAGCGCGTGCGGGCTATATAATGTGTATACCAACAGTGAGTGACTGATTCAATCAACAAGTTGAGCAAGAAGAAGCAAAACTTACGATCTCCTCCTCTGACGCATGCAATGGCCACCTTGCCTCTAGC
Organism: Triticum aestivum; assembly: GCF_018294505.1. NCBI lineage: Eukaryota > Viridiplantae > Streptophyta > Magnoliopsida > Poales > Poaceae > Triticum > Triticum aestivum. The sequence continues at coordinate 767,419,910 of NC_057797.1, read as the reverse complement.
CAGCCAACCACGTCACAAAACTTGGTGACGGAAGTGTGGATGGCGTACCATCAATAAGATAACGACCTCACATTACGTTGTTGGATGATGTGCATGTCTTAGGGCGTAATATGCTTTCACACGTGAAATGAATCATGCACGTGCTGCCAAAAGGCCCTCTCTGCTCTTGCCTGCGAAATCCACGGATGCAGCCAACCACACATCACACAACAATACATCGTCCATGGTCGAGTACCCCGCTATCCTTCGTACTCTAAAAAAATGACATGGCGTTCGAAAATTAGCTCAACGGCATTTGACCAAACACCTACCAGGCACGGTGCCCGCCATGGATGATGTCGACAGGGATGTAAAAAGGTTATGCTAGTTGCGGAGGTCCGGCAATGCTGATGTGCTAGCCAGAGAGGTACAACAGCGACGTCAGAGGAGAATGGTGCCGATGAAAAGTAGGGGGGGGGGGGGATGGGTGGAATGGAAGAAAGGGGACTGGAAGTGGGGATTTAGTGGCCAGGGATGTCGGAGTCCTACGTGGGTGCTGTCCAGACACCCGCACCGCCCCCCCCCCCCCACACACACACACACTTCTGATTTGATGATTGCACGCACATTTCTTAGTATTTAAAATAAAACTACTCTCTTCGATACAAAAAACGTATCGTGGTTTTAGTTCAAGTTTGAAGTTTATAGGTTCACATCCCACATAACTTGACTTCTAATCATTTTTCACATAACTATCACATTTGTTCAAATTTTTGGCTAAAAACTACTCCATCCACTTCATATAAAATGTCCCTTGTATTAAATCAGTGACACTTAATATGAAACAAAGGAAGTACCACTCGACACTGGTAATCGTTTCAACCAAAATTAGTCTTTATTATGTCATATCAGGCCCAACCGCCAGGCCCACGTGGCACTAGAAGGTCAACTTTGTTTGGTAGACCGTTAAGGGTGATAATAGCTTCGGATTGCTCACAAGTTGTCTGAGATATTAATGGTTCTGCGCCATCTTCTTCTTATGCTTTTGTTCTGGAAGAAATTAGAGTTAGAACTTTAGATTTTGATAAAGTTGTCTTTCGTTTTGAGAATAGGGAGGCAAATGTTGAGGCACATGCCTTGGCAAAGGCAGCCTCGACACTCCCTGTTGGTCGACATGTGTGGCTAGGGAACTTATCAGACATCATTTGTATTCCGTCTATTTTGGTTGATGAATAAAGCCCTAGTTTCACCTCAAAAAAAGGTAGACTGTTAAGGGACGATTTCAAGGGGGACGAGGGGGGCTAGACCCCCCCCCCCCCCCCTAACAATTTTGTTTTTACGCCGGTAAAAATAGAGGAAAATAACGAGTGCATGGATAACTTCGCCCCCCTACAAAGCCCATATATAGCAAGACGTAATCAGCGTTCGTTTACTTTTCTTGATTGCTTCCGATGCGGACATGCGGTACAGCCGCCGTCTAGGGCAGTTCCCAATCCAGCGTTGTGAAACTCCTAACTCAAGATCTAGACTGCCAAAGGGGAGCAAGGCGATCCAAAGCTTTCGATGCACGGCCGGCCAATCGGCCGCACAGCTAGCACGATCGGCAATACGGCAAGCAAGGACTTCTCAATTTCGTTACTTCATCCATTGCTTACTTTTAATATTTAGATTAATTTGTGCCTGTAGAAGTAGAAATATTGCAATTAGGGAATCTGCATGATCCGTGAGACAAGATTTTATATTGTTTATCCCCTTCAGTAGTAGAAAGATTTAGTCCATTAGCATGTGAATAACCTTTTTACATTTGCTTCATGGAACTTCTTTTTTTGAGCATTGCTTCATGGAACTTTTAGTAAAATAATAATTGTTCAAAGCTGCCATCTGTTTTTCATCCCTTGATGAAATCTATCATTAACCTAGGCTACAACCATCTCTGCCAAGTTTTTTCCCAATCAGTCTTGACACGTAAAATCTCGCCCCCCCCCCCCCCCCCCTATGTTAAAATCCTGACTCCGTCCCTGCCGTTAAGTAGGATGTTGGACCCACGTCGCACAGGGAGAGGATGCCCCAATCTTGAGATCAAGCTCCCGAGCGCATATTTCGCCGCGATCTTCGTCCACCGTGTGGCCATCCTCGTCCTCGCATCCAAGCACCATGTCTCAAAGCTCCACCACCGCACCCTCTCCTTTCTCGCGCTTGGAATCGAACTGGGGGTCCCATACTGCCATGGCCCATGAATTTCTTCTCTGCCATGGTTACCGCTCTGCGCTGCCCCAATTCACTTTCCCCCGACTTCCCCGGTGAGTCCCGACCACACCTTCGACCCAAGTCGTACGCCCCCCTGCTCGAGACCAAGCCATGGATTCCTAGAGCGCGGTCCGTTAAAGGGAGACAACGGAGCTTCTGGGCGTGCGCCGCCTCATCCCGAATGCCGGCAGCCAGCTACGTTCGCTCGTACCGCGATGCTCCCAAGTCCGGGTGCAACAAGTCATGAGAGGAGGCATTGTCGTTAGTGGGGAACAAGGAGCCCAGGCCCAATACCTCACCGGAGCACGGGGATGAGGCCCATGACCTCGCCATCATCGTCGCAGGCGGGAAAACACATAGACGACACTGATTACGGTAACGATGAGATACAAGGAGGTTGTGCGCACCACCTTGGATGCTAGGGTACGAGGATGAGCCATGTCGTCGTCCTTCACTTCGTCTCCTCCTCACAAGGTGGAGACCAGCTGCAGCCGTGCCTCGCCTTCATCCTCGAGCTGGCGTGGTCGACCAACCGAGAGGAAGCAAACAGGCGTTACCCTGCCGTCTCTACTTTGTCCATGTGGAACTGACAAGTGGACCACTGACGGGCCATCCATGTCATTATCAAGTTTAATTTTGGTCCAATTTGTACGCAAGTAAAACATGTTAGTTTTTAGCCAAAATTTTAAAAAAATATGGTAGTTTTGCGGGGAAATAAAATAAAAGGGTAGTGAAGTGGTAGTTTTCTTTATCTCTACTTATTATATACTAGCAAAAGGCCCGTGCGTTGCAACGAATATAAAATAAGTAAAATTTGAATTATAAACAGTTAGCACCTCCCTTCACTATTGTGTAAAGTAAATCATCAACTTGCCGCTTGGGCCGGGATTGGAACACCCCTCTTTTTCTCTCCCGCATGAATGCTCACAGATTTCCTCAAAAGATGGTTCCGTCAGTTCGGTGATGATTGGCGAACCTTGGCGGCGCGGATCATACATTGCCTCGCCTCCGACTCAATCTCTCTTGTGATAAGAAGCGGTAGAAAAGAAATATTATATGCTTCAGTTGCTCTGAATTTTTAAGTAGCTCTCAGGCATGTGATGAAAAATGGGATCTCTACCTCTAGTCGTCTACAAGCATGGCAGAAAGTTAAGTGCTAAAGCTCCACACCGGAGCTTGAACACAATACTAACTAAATCAAATCTAAGCTAGCTTTGTTGTCATACGTGCACTTGCAAAATCATGTACTTTATCAAAGAAACAAAATATACAACATGCAACGAGACTTGCATTATTTTCAGATGTCATGCAATGATAGTGTGCACATATACATACTATGTGTACGATCAAACTCGAAAATTAATTTTTTGAAGAAAATAAAATAGGTACATTTATTATATACACATACAAATATGATTAGGAGCTGCCTCAGGTGTTGCCACAAGTCAGTGGCCTCAGTTCGCACCATGCATGGCCGTTCACCTGTTCCCAAATAGGTTGCATCGTGCGCTGCCACTCAGGCTGCCGTCCATGCACGTATGAACCGTGCTGACTGCATGCACGCCGTGCTTTGGCTCCATGCACGGTCGTGCTCGTCCGCGTCATTGCTGGTTTTAGCCTCGCGGCTTGATGCCGCCGCCCACTATGTTGCCGGCTACCGATGGTCGCTGGCCTCTTCCGCGAGCTTCGGCGCCTACCTGGCCATTGCACATAGCAGTTTTTTTCCTTTATGATTCTTGCCCACAATTCCTTTTCTTTTAATTAGAGTACTGGATCATGCCATGCATGTTATTCCTTCGTTTCCACCATTGCTTGCTGATACTTGCCCACTATCCCGGCCATTTGATGTGATTTCAACTGTACATTCACTCCTTAACATGCATGGTATGTCCCAAAAACTTTGTTGATTCCCAAGCTACTTCTCTGGACTAATTTACGCGAACTATATGAATTGGTGGAATTCAATGCAAAAAGCCGAGGTGGGAAATCACTAAATTTACTCATCAAAATGCACGATGCAATTTCAAAGTCGCAAATGAAATATAAATTTCTATAACTTGCTTAACGGAAGATAATCGGTCGCCCCAACATTTTTCACACAACAAAAATAAACATTGTAATATACTACAACACCGATTTGAAATATTCTCATTTTAATCTCTGTCTTTTCTGCAACAGGACGTTCCTCTGGTATATTTATTTTATTCTAAATGGTAAACTCATTGAAGGTGATGAACATTCTGTATATATTATCAGAATGTACTGGTATGAACATTGTGTTTGGCACCTTCCCGTTCATCTCTATTCTATTCAAGGAGCGTGTGGCCTAGTCCTGAGCATACCTACTGTTTTCTACTAAATGTGCCTATAGCTAATTTGTATCCTACAGGTAAAGGCAAGACAAAGCAGGAAACACAGCCTAGCTTGCCTAACTAAGCAATCCTTCTGACAGCTTCAGGAGCTCGTTGGAGTTCACTATAGTCCCCTTTTACACGTAGAAGAATTCGGCGGAGCAAGCCAACCTCCACCTTGTTTCTTTTGTTCAGTGGTGGAGTTGTTGTAGAGGAGGGAGGTGAAGAAGAGGGTCTTGGCCATGTAATTAGCCACATATAAGTGGCATCAGTCAGGGGGACGGGGACGAACCTGCTTCACAACGACGGAGGCGGAGTCAGAGGTGAAGATGTTGAGGAAGTTGAGGTTGCCGTCTCTGACCTCCTTGAGGGTGAGGTCGTCGACGCGGCCTCCGAGGCTGGTGGTCAGCCCGGATGTCGGACGGCGGGGTGTCGAATCGTCCTGGTCGCCTTCCTCGGCGTGCTCCTAGTTGTCCATAATTGGCCCGGGGCTGGTCCACCGTCGCTTCTCGCCGTCCAACAAGATCTTAATAATTTTTCAATTTGTTTCCACTGAGTATACCCTCACCGTCCGTCATCTCTCATTCATTAGAAACTGCAGCCACCGGCCTAATTTTCTTCGTCTGTCTATTGATCCTGTAGTTGGCTTGATGATTTGCAGGCAGCTCTGTATATAAATTGTTGTAGTGTGATGAGAAAAAGCGAGGCGGGACTATTTCAATTGGTCGCCGAACCTTTTCATACAACATTATTAGGACTAGCCAGTTGGTTTCGGTTTCCAGGATAAGACGTTGAAGTCATGAGTTCAATCCCTGCCACAAGCTATTTTTTTTGGAAATTTTTCTGCAGCCCACAACATGAGGCATGGACGGCCCAACTAACAAACTGATACGTACCGCAGCCCGTGCACTTATGACGAAAATCACCTATACGATGGAAAGTTTTCCCTCAATCAAAAATATAGTACCACCTCGGATAGAAAATCAATAATAAAACTAATAATTTGGGTGAACGGATGAAAAAATTAACGAAACACACCTTGCTTTATTAGTAGGTATAAAGGTATAGATATAGATTACTTAAAAATAAGTAGAATCTGTTCTCGCACCACTACGTCCCTTCTATCGTTTTTTAATCCAGCCAGTTTTTTCCCACCACACCGTATCTGACTGCACCTTTCCCGTATGCTAATCAATCACCATAATTTTGAACCAATTCAATTTTAATTTACTTACCAAATTTCTTATCAAACAATAAGCCAAATTAGGAACAGAATTTGAAAGCATTTATTTACACAATCACATTAATATGGGTAAGTAAATCATAGACATTTATTTATAGAATGTTTATATCCCGTAGCAACGTACGAGCATTGTCCTAGTTTTGTTAAACACTGAACATTTATTGATTAATATATACTAAGTAATATGTAAAAATATTTGCAGGCTTTTGCATTTTTTGGACAGCGAAGAAATACATCAACACGATAATCACGCTCTCCATGCAAAAAAAAGTACCGGCCAATCTGGACGACTAGATTGGTGCAAATACAGGACCATGGGTAGAATTTCATTAGATGGTGTGAGATAACTGATGGAGTACTTGATTCTCTTAAGAATTCTAACCGAAATCTTAAAAGGGCTTAATTTCTCAAAAGATTTTTGTTCGAGGACTTAAAGTGGACCTAGCTGAACTCTTTAAAAGCATAAGGTACTCAAATATTTTAGAAGGCGCGACTGCCGCCTCTCAATTTTGAGCAGCCAAAACAATTTCTCAGTCAAGGCTGTCAAAATCGTGATTTTGAATCTAATCGGAGCTCCGATGATATCGCAAATTGTAGAATCTTCACTATCAGAATTGCAAAAACATACATTCGATGAATGAAAATCATAAAATCAGAGGGGTTAGTTTGAATCATACAATCGTAGAATCGTAAACAGAATTGCGATTCTCACAACCTAATCTTAGCAGAATATTTCCTTCCTCATGCGGACACCTCTTTCCCCACTCGTCCGCTTCCATGCAGGCGCCGTCCTCCTTACCTCTGCTGACCACCACATATGCCCGCCGTTATTGCATAGCCCCTACCCCACTTTGGTTCGATCGCCACTTGCTGTCGTCGCCTGAATTGATGCATCTAGCCACAGTCGCAGCCTCGTTGAAGATGAAAGCGACCACGGAGTCGCGTTTCATCCAGAACGCGTTGGCGTAGCCATCCTAAACGCCACCGCAACCGCCCCCTCAAGGTCCATGTCACAACGACCGCCACCTTCGCCGTCGAAGTGCCACGGCATGCGGCAACGACCGTAGGCTTCTTATGCGACGGAGATAAAAAAAATCTACACGCTAGGGGAGGAGCATTGACTCGGCGCAGTCCGCAGCCGGGCAAAGCCCCCCCCCCCCCCCCCCCCCCCCCGGCAGTTCAAAAGTCTCTTTCCAAAGAAGTAGATTCTACGGCGTTCGTTGGGATGAGTATGCATACATGTATGTAAATGCCTGCGCCTTAAAAGAAAATTTAAAAGAATGAAAATTACGCCGCACGACTATGTAAACACCATCGATTTAGACATGAGGAAATCTTACTTGATTTAGATGTAAAAAAATAATCAGGACTTGACCCTTGACGTGAGGAAAAAATAACTGAAAGAAATCGTCCAAATTAACTGAATCCGCAACCTGCAGAGTAAACAGGACTCGACTCTTGACAACGCCGATCGAGCAGTAGAGGAGCCACCGTAAATGTCGTCGACGAGACAGACGCGGAAGAATCGCTCAGGCGGCCCTCTCCGCCTAGCATCGGCCAGCCATGAAACTAACCTCGCAGCAATGACGACAGACAAAACCCACGACGGTGACAGCTCCGTCGCCCTCATGGCGCGTAGAAAAAGCGGCACCGGCCATGTCCCCCCTTTGTCCTCTCTCTCGCCTCCCAGCTCGCCAACCTCCGCCGGGCCCTGCGCCGCTTCACGGTGACGCGACGAGCAGAGCACACGACGACCACCCGCCAGTTCGGGTCCGTCCCCAAACAAACACTGGATGCATGCGTCGGCCTCACCGCGTGTCCGGCCGGCGCCCGCTATCACGGTGAGCTCCCAGTCGCGGCGCTGGATATCGATGAGACGATGCCTTGGCGCCCATCGATCACGTACGTATATACAGAATATAGCTTGATCCACCGGGTTACGTCGATCACAGTATCCCGGCACAGAGCCGCGAGAGCGCGCGTGCATGCATGATTGGTGCTAGCGGCAACCCGCAAGATTCCATCCACACGACGGTCGAAGACGAGCCGAGAACTCTTCAGCCTCCTCTGCACGATCGGTTTCCTTGGTAAACTGAACGGAACCGTCCTACTCCTACCAAGAGGCATGGCCGTGCCCGTCGGGTCTGCGTCGCCTGTCGTGCCAGACTGCCAGACATATATAGAACGCGACGGCGACGTACGCGGGTGGAGGCGCACCGTGCACGGTGGAGGAAGCATCCTTCGCCGCCGTGCATCCTTGCCGCGTCATCCGCGGGCCCCGCCACCGCGCCGGCTTCTATATATAGGCCAGGACCAGCCGCTCCCGTCGATCGATCCGTCAGCTCCATCATCTGGCTGCCACCCCCGCCGCACATCCAGCTCAGACTGACTGCTACGTCTCACTCTCTCCTTCCTCTCCATACCTAGCTACGAGTAGCTCGGTAAGAGCTAGCTAGCTGGTGATCACCACGCGCGCCCGCAGGCCGCAGCTCGTTTTAAGCCGGCCGAGTCGGACACGGCATGCGCTGCTCCGTTCGCTCCGCACAGGATGGCTCCAGCTTCCGCCTCGCTCCTCGCCGGCGCCAAGCGCTCCGCGGACGCTACTGAGCTTCCACAAGCGCAGGTCAGTGACTGCATGCTCACTCTGTGTCCTCTCCGGCAAGCGATCTACGTACGTACTGATGCGCACGCTTGGTGAACTTGTCAGGAGGGCGCGCTGACCAAGAAGAACGGCCAGAGCCAGCAGCAGAAGCTGGAGTGCCCGCGGTGCAGCTCCAGCGACACCAAATTCTGCTACTACAACAACTACAGCACGGCGCAGCCGCGCCACTACTGCCGCACCTGCCGCCGCTACTGGACGCACGGCGGCACGCTGCGCAACGTGCCCGTCGGCGGGGCATGCCGCCGCGGCGGCAGCAGCAAGCGCCGCAGGCCCTCCGCTGAGCCCCAGACGACCTCCTCCGACTCGCCGCAGCCGGACCTCCAGGAGACGCGCCTTCTCTCCGACCACCCGCTCCCAGTCTTCCCGTTCCTCACCGACGGCGGCCCCGTCTTCCTGCCGCAGTTCGATCTCGGGCTCGGCGGGTTCCCCTGGACACCGGCGACCATGGACCACCTCTACGACGGGCTCGCGGCGCCGTGGGGTGGCTGCGACCGGGCGCTCGCCCCCACCGGCGCATGGGACGACTTCGGCGGCCTCGAGCTCGCCTGGCCACCACCGCCACCGGCCGGGAACTGATCAGCGTCATCATATGTTAGTCAGCGTTTCGCCAGAGCGTTCGAGGCTCCTGTTTTATCATCGCAGCCTCGATTCGAGGCTAATAGTGCTTGTTTGCATGGGAAATTCTACGTCTCCTGTTTACAGTAGTACTAGTAGATATCTTTTTTACCACACTAATTGTCTGATTACCTAGCTCGATGCATCTCAGGTTATATTTGCATGTATGGATATGGCTAGAAAGTTCATGAGGATCCACTGTACGTTAGAGCATCTATACAGCACCCTAAACCCTCCTCAAATCCTTCGGGCGCGCTATCGGTCACTGACCAGTCATGATTTTTCAACCCAAACAGCCTGCTTAAACGGGTCTCAAACGCTCGAACTGAGCTGCACCTTTCATTATCCAGCCTAAATATGGGGCAGATAAGGGGCGCTCGGGCATGCCCGTCACGTCGGAGCCGGCACACGCTGGCCCATCCGACCCCACATATATTCCTCTCTATCTGCTTGCCGGACCGAATCCTTCACCTCCAGATCCGTCGACCCCGAGCTCATCCTCCACGCGGCCTGAGGAGGAGATGGCCGCCCGGCTTGCGCTCCGCCGCTCCTGGGAGGAAGGCCCGTGTACGGCAGCGCTCGGACTCCTTCCGTCGGGAATCCATTGCGTCCGCACAAATGGCGCATGGATGATGCCTTACGGCAGCCGTCACTGCCTCGCCGGAGGAGGTGGGTCCTTCTAGCGTCCGGACGAGGTGGCGGGCGCGCAACCCCTCCGTTGACGTGCCAAGTATCGGCACACATAATGGGCCTCGTCCGACGAGACCATGGCACGGCGTGCCCGCCGTGCCAAGCAGCAGGCGTGGGAGGCGGTGGCAGCCCTCACGGTGGTGGATGTCGGCGAGGCGGAGTCGCATTCTCCGGTGCCCCGTATGGTGCATCAGTCCGGCCGCCGCATCCGCATTGTGGTGGACGTCACCGGCTCGTCCCAGGACAGATCCATCACCGATCTGACGTTCACCGGCACCGTTTGGGTTATGGACTTCGACAAGGAAGAGTAGGGCATGGGAGATGGTGGTGCCTTGAGTTCCATGAGCCGGCGCGTGTCCCATGTACTACTCTACCTTACCATCAACCGAACCAACACTCTAGGGAGTGTAGCTGGCCGCCAGACATGGCCACTGCAAAACCGAGTGAGCTCCGTTCAAATTAGGTTTCATGTTGCATCTAAGAATATAGATTTGAGATTTCTAATTTAAGATGTTCGGTTGTAGAATCAAATATTTAAGGCGTGATTGGTCAGTGTCTGTGGACGTGCTCAGATGCGTCTGTGGGCGTTTGAGGGGCTAGATTTGCACATCATGATTGTAGATGCTCTTAAGTACTTTTCTTTTCCCGTGACTTGCAATGTTTTTTTTCTGTAGATATCGATAGATATCAGTAGAGACCGAACCAACTACTTGTAGTTGGATAGTTAGAAGGACAATGATATTCTTACTCCATCAAAATTTAAATGGCAAATCTGACACTAGAGCTCACAATATTTCTGAATTTATTTTAATTCTTTCAGCGATATGCATTTAGAGTAGATGTTTCTAAAAAACTTTGTCAATCTCAATATAATTTGCCGGCTCAGTCTTTCGACATATCCATGAGGATAGATTGTGCATGCTTGCTTTCATAGAGGTGGTGAACGTATGTGTGCGAGTGTCTTCATTTGTATTGTGTTAGAAAAACTACATACTGCAAAGAAATAATCACAAGTTACCGTGCGTCTGCGTGTTAGCTGAGTGTAAAAACACGTGTTCTAGAAATGGAGTATCGATCAAAGTACACATGGTAACAAAAGTGAACTCGGCTTAGAGCATCTCTGACAACTGCGTCCAAAAACGCGCGCGGGGTAAAAAGCCCATTTAGCGCGCGCGGGAAATTTTCGCGCGCTTCAGCGGCGACGAGAAACAAGTGTGCGCAGTAAACGTTTGCGCGTACGCTGGATAGAGCTGTTGGTCGCGTGATAGATTTGGCGCATCGCTTGCGGCGTGCCTATAAATTGCGTCGCTCGCCACGCGTTCCTCCACACTGGCACGCGCGCATTTCCGTTGCCTCCTCGCCGCTGCCACTTCTTTCTCGCCGTTTCCTCGCCGTCAGCGCCCCGCCACTACCGCGCCACCATGTTGCCACGCCACCGAGGAACTTCGGGCTACCGCGGCGTCCGCGAGCGCCCCTTCGATGCGTACTACGCCGAGATCAGGTTAGGTGACGTCCGGCTCGGCCTCGGCACGTTCGAGACCGCGCACACGCGAGCAGGCGCAGGCCGTCGCCCCTCCTCCTCGTCTTATCACGGACCTGGATTGTGCGGAGCACCGTCGGCGGCGGCGCCGCCTCCTCATCGCCGAGGAGAACGAGTGAGCCATGGCGGAGTGGCGCCGACGCCACCCGGATGACGTCGTCAACGAGCGCACCTTCTGGGTGGAGAGGACGGCAAGGCGCCGCGCGGAGCGGGCGGACAGGCATTGGCGGAAGGCATTGGCCATATCGCAGTGCGAAATCGTTGAAGCAGGTGGGGGTCGTTGTTTGGCTCAGACGATCCTCGTTGGGAGGACATTTGGCTTGATACCTCGGACAACACCAGCGAGGATGATGATGATGAGGACGACTCGGAGTAGGTTTTAGTTGCACCGTAGTTTTTATTTTGTAGTTGCACCGTAGTTTTATCTATCTATGCTATAGAACTATGTAAAATTTCTATGTATCGTTTTATCTATGCTATGATGAACTATGTATCGCTAAAAATATCTATGCAACGTAGTCAGAGTGTTCGTGTGAGAGTGCGCGTGCTACATTTTAGCGCGCCAGCTGGAACTAAGTGTGCGCGCTGCATTTTACCGTAGCTGTTGGAGCCAGTGCTGCCCACCGCACGAAACCAGACAATGAGCGCGCTGCAAACTGGTTTTTAACGCGCCGTGCGTTGGTCGGCCGTTGGAGGTGCTCTTACATACTAGTTAGTCGAGAGACCGTAGAAAAGCATCTGGGCTTACACAAAAATTTTGGCATAAAATTTAAATGTACTTTCTCCATTCCAAAATATAGTGCGCCCGCGTTTCTTGAGATCCAACTTTGACCATAAATTTAATCAACAAGATCAATTATGAAATGAAGAAAGTACTTGGTTTACATACGGGTCTTGTGAAAATAATCAATAAAATGACTGTATGCATCGTCCGGATACAGAGGCCGGAGGTCATCCTCTTTTTAAAAAAAACATAAGGCTCTCGGCTACGTTTCTTACCACGTGACCGTCGTTGGCACGCCTAACGGTTTTTTCTTTGATGGAAAAAATATAAAAATAAAAACCGAGCGCGCGTATGGCTCGTCTTATGTTTTTAATAATATATTTGTTCTTAAATAGAAAACCCTTGGCCTCACTTATAAGCCGAGTGTTTGTGTATTTACACTCAGCTTACGTTTGAGTTATAGATCGCAGCTGCATATGCATTCGACCCCTTCTTCTTCAAATTTCGCACCCAATTGAGCTCGCCGCCACTACCGTTGCAGCCCTCTGCCCTGCTCAAGCTCGCCGGCGGCGGCAGTGCCCTCTTCGCCTCCCACCGTGCAGGCGCCCTCCTTGTCTCTCACGTGGCAGAATGAAGGTAGCCGGGAAGTGGTTATCTATCAGGCGGGAAGCATCAAGCCTATCACGCGGGAATGACCCCTAACTCCCGTGCCGTCGGCCGCCAACCCTTCTGCAGCCGCCGCCGCCAAACGTCATTGTCATCTCGTCACCGCCTGACCTACTGACCTAGGAAGCAAGAACATTGATCGATCTCGATCCCATATCTATATTGTTTTTCTTTATTTCTATATAACTTTGGTATAAGCATATGTGTGGATCTAGCTATATATATGTGTCTTAGTAATCTTTATATTTGTTTTATGATCGATGATTGATATAGTTTCTGATAGAAAACTTATATAAAAACTATTGGGTTGGGCGTCAGGCACAAATAGATCAGGGGAGAATTGAGAAAGTTGGGAGTGGCGGCTCCCGTTTGTGAGAAAGGAGGAGAACAAGAGGGCAGGGTTCTGATAGGGGAAGGGTGGGAGGGCGGTGAGATGAGAGATTGCTTGCATTTTATACAAGTTCACAGTTTTCTTCTCATGTTGATAGGCTCATGTGTATAGTTTGTATGCTCCTACTGTTTTCCAGGTAAATGGTTCTGCTTAGTAATGATCTATAGCTTGATCGTGTTTGGGGTTTAGGTTAGGACTATGGTGAAATGGTGTCGAGTTGTCTTCTAGGTTAGGGGTTTAGGGGCACATGTCAGCACTGATATTCGATATGTGTGTGTTTAATTTCAGTCCAATGGTGCTCCCTTTGTAAGAGATGTTCTCAGAGGAAGGATACAGACCATTGTTGTAGGGGTCGGTCCTTCTCGTTCTCCCCCTCTGAGCCCTTGGTAAAGCAGGGGAGAAGGAGAAGGATGACAATCACCAATGGTCGGAATAACAAAGAGGGATGAGGGACGTTCTGAGAGGAATGATACCAGTTGTTGTCGTAGGGGGTCGTTGCTCCTCATCCCTTTCTGTGAGACCTTGGTAACGCAGGAAGGGACAGGAGTAACAACCATCACAGACGGTTGAAATCCCTGGCAGGGAGTGCCCCACCATATATACCACCATTTGAGATATGAGAGTTTTTGAAGGGAGCATTGATGACTGAAAGTCAACCCACATGTTGAATAAGTGAGCCTTCTACTAAAGAGAGGAAGTGATAGGGCTGGGTATTCATCATTTATTCTTCAATGTTGCGAAATCATGTTTGACACCAAGAATGTCATCGCAAGGGTTCGTGCAAGAGGATGGCGCCACGATCCCTTCCACGAGCAGGTTTCGTGGCGTTCGTGTTGGAAATATGCCCTAGAGGCAATAATAAATTAGTTATTATTATATTTCCTTGTTCATGATAATCGTTTATTATCCATGCTAGAATTGTATTGATAGGAAACTCAGATACATGTGTGGATACATAGACAACACCATGTCCCTAGTAAGCCTCTAGTTGACTAGCTCGTTGATCAATAGATGGTTACGGTTTCCTGACCATGGACATTGGATGTCATTGATAACGGGATCACATCATTAGGAGAATGATGTGATGGACAAGACCCAATCCTAAGCATAGCACTAGATCGTGTAGTTCGTATGCTAAAGCTTTGCTAATGTCAAGTATCATTTCCTTAGACCATGAGATTGTGCAACTCCCGGATACCGTAGGAATGCTTTGGGTGTACCAAACGTCACAACGTAACTGGGTGACTATAAAGGTGCACTACAGGTATCTCCGAAAGTGTCTGTTGGGTTGGCACGAATCGAGACTGGGATTTGTCACTCCGTGTGACGGAGAGGTATCTCTGGGCCCACTCGGTAGGACATCATCATAATGTGCACAATGTGATCAAGGAGTTGATCACGGGATGATGTGTTACGGAACGAGTAAAGAGACTTGCCAGTAACGAGATTGAACAAGGTATCGGGATACCGACGATCGAATCTCGGGCAAGTATCGTACCGATAGACAAAGGGAATTGTATACGGGATTGATTAAGTCCTTGACATCATGGTTCATCCGATGAGATCATCGTGGAACATGTGGGAGCCAACATGGGTATCCAGATCCCGCTGTTGGTTATTGACCGGAGAACGTCTCGGTCATGTCTGCATGTCTCCCGAACCCGTAGGGTCTACACACTTAAGGTTCGATGACGCTAGGGTTATAAAGGAAGTTAGTATGTGGTTACCGAATGTTGTTCGGAGTCCCGGATGAGATCCCGGACGTCACGAGGAGTTCCGGAATGGTCCGGAGGTAAAGATTTATATATGGGAAGTCCTGTTTTGGACACCGGAAGAGTTTCGGGGTTTATCGGTAACGTACCGGGACCACCGGGAGGGTCCCGGGGGTCCACCAAGTGGGGCCACCTGCCCCAGGGGGCCACATGGGCTGTAGGGAGTGCTCCTTGGCCTACATGGGCCAAGGGCACCAGCCCCACAAGGGCCCATGGCGCCTAAAGAGGTGGGAGGGGGCAAACCCTAAAGGGGATGGGCCTTAGGGCCCATCTAGCTGCGCCTCCCCTTCTCCCTTCCCCTTGGCCGCCCCCCTTAGATGGATCTAGGGCTGGCCGCACCCCTTGGGGTGGGAAACCCTAAAGGGGGCGCAGCCCCCTTCCCCCCTATATATACTTGAGGTTTTGGGGCTGCCAACGGATGAGTTTTCTCCCTCTCGTTTGGTGCAGCCCTGCATCTCTCTCTCCCTCCTCTTCTGTGGTGCTTGGCGAAGCCCTGCAGGATTGCCACGCTCCTCCATCACCACCACGCCGTTGTGCTGCTGTTGGATGAAGTCTTCCTCAACCTCTCCCTCTCTCCTTGCTGGATCAAGGCGTCGGAGACGTCACCGGGCTGCACGTGTGTTGAACGCGGAGGTGCCGTCCGTTCGGCACTTGGTCATCGGTGATTTGAATCACGACGAGTACGACTCCATCAACCCCGTTCACTTGAACGCTTCCGCTTAGCGATCTACAAGGGTATGTAGATGCAACTCTCTTCCTACTCGTTGCTAGTCTCTCCATAGATAGATCTTGGTGATACGTAGGAAAATTTTGAATTTCTGCTACGTTCCCCAACAGTGGCATCATGAGCTAGGTCTATTGCGTAGATTCTATGCACGAGTAGAACACAAAGTAGTTGTGGGCGTTGATTTTGTTCAATATGCTTGCCGTTACTAGTCTTATCTTGATTCGGCGGCATCGTGGGATGAAGCGGCCCGGACCAACCTTACACGTACTCTTACGTGAGACCGGTTCCACCGACAAACATGCACTAGTTGCATAAGGTGGCTGGCGGGTGTCTGTCTCTCCCACTTTAGTCGGATCGGATTCGATGAAAAGGGTCCTTATGAAGGGTAAATAGCAATTGGCATATCACGTTGTGGTCTTTGCGTAGGTAAGAAACGTTCTTGCTAGAAACCCATAACAGCCACGTAAAACATGCAAACAACAATTAGAGGACGTCTAACTTGTTTTTGCAGGGTATGCTATGTGATGTGATATGGCCAAAGGATGTGATGAATGATATATGTGATGTATGAGATTGATCATGTTCTTGTAATAGGAATCACGACTTGCATGTCGATGAATATGACAACCGGCAGGAGCCATAGGAGTTGTCTTTATTTATTTATGAACTGCGTGTCAACTTAAACGTCATGTAATTACTTTACTTTATTGCTAACCGTTAGCTGTAGTAGTAGAAGTAATAGATGACGTGACAACTTCAAGAAGACACGATGATGGAGATCATGATGATGGAGATCATGGTGTCATGCCGGTGACAATGATGATCATGGAGCCCCGAAGATGGAGATCAAAAGGAGCAATGTGATGATGGCCATATCATGTCACTATTTGATTGCATGTGATGCTTATCATGTTTATACATCTTATTTGCTTAGAACGACGGTAGTAAATAAGATGATCCCTCATAAAAATTTCAAGAAGTGTTCTCCCCTAACTGTGCACCGTTGCTACAGTTCGTCGTTTCGAAGCACCACGTGATGATCGGGTGTGATAGATCCTTACGTTCACATACAACGGGTGTAAGACAGTTTTACACATGCAAAACACTTAGGGTTAACTTGACGAGCCTAGCATGTGCATAGACATGGCCTCGGAACACAGAAGACCGAAAGGTCGAGCATGAGTCGTATGGTAGATACGATCAACATGAAGATGTTCACCGACGTTGACTAGTCCGTCTCACGTGATGATCGGACACGGCCTAGTTGACTCGGATCATGTAATCACTTAGATGACTAGAGGGATGTCTATCTGAGTGGGAGTTCATAAGATGAACTTAATTATCCTGAACATAGTCAAAAAGGATTTTGCAAATCATGTCGTAGCTCGCGCTTTAGTTCTACTGTTTAGATATGTTCCTAGAGAAAAATTAGTTAAAAGTTGATAGTAGCAATTATGCAGACAGTAAAAGGCTTATGTCCTTAATGCACCGCTCAGTGTGCTGAACCTCGAACGTGGTCTGTGGATGTTGCGAACATCTGACATACACGTTTAGATGACTACATGATAGTTCGGTAATGTTAAACGGTTTAGAGTTGAGGCACCAAAGACAGTTTTGAAACGTCGCGAAACATATGAGATGTTTTAAGGGCTGAAATTGGGATTTTAGGCTCGTGCCCACGTCAAGAGGTATAAGACCTCCGACGGTTTTCTTAAGCCTACATACTAAGGGAGAAAAACTCAATTGTTGAGCTTGTGCTCAGATTGTCTGAGTACAACAATCATTTGAATCAAGTGGGAGTTGACCTTCCAGATAAGATAGTGATGTTTCTCCGAAGTCATTACCACCAAGCTGCTAGAGCTTCGTGATGAACTATGATATATCAGGGACATAAATGATGATCCTTGAGATATTCGCGATGTTTGACACCACGAAAGTAGAAATCAAGAAGGAGCATCAATTGTTGATGGTTAGTGAAACCACTAGTTTCAAGAAGGGCAAGGGCAAGAAGGGATACTCCATGAAACGGCAATTCAGTTGCTGCTCTAGTGAAGAAACCCAAGGTTGAACCCAAACCCGAGACTAAGTGCTTCTGTAATAAGAGGAACAACCACTGGAGCAGAATTACCCTAGATACTTGGTAGATAAGAAGGCTGGCAAGGTCGATAGAAGTATATTGGATATACATTATGTTAATGTGTACTTTACTAGTACTCCTAGTAGCACCAGGGTATTAGATACCGGTTCGGTTGCTAAGTGTTAGTAACTCGAAATAAAAGCTATGGAATAAACGGAGACTAGCTAAAGGTGAGCTGACGATATGTGTTGGAAGTGTTTCCAATGTTGATATGATCAAGTATCACACGCTCCCTCTGCCATCGAGATTGGTGTTTGTGTTGAGCATAGACATGATTGGATTATGTCTATCGCAATACGGTTATTCATTTAAGGAGAATAATGGTTACTCTGTTTATTTGAATAATACCTTCAATGGTCTTGCACCTAAAATGAATGGTTTATTGAATCTCGATCGTAGTGATACACATGTTCATGCCAAAAGATAGTAATGATAGTACCACCTACTTGTGGCACTGCCACGTAAGTCATATCAGTATAAAACGCATGAAGAAGCTCCATGTTGATGGATCTTTGGACTCACTCATTTTGAAAAGTTTGAGACATGCGAACCATGTCTGTTGGTATATATGCATGAAGAAACTCCATGCAAATGGACCGTTTTGTACTCACTTGATTTTGAATCACTTGAGACATGCAAATCATACCACATGGGCAAGATGACTGAAAGCCTCGGTTTCAGTAAAATGGAACTAGAAAGCAACTTGCTGGAAGTAATACATTTTGATGTGTGCAATCCAATGAGTGCTGAGGCATGTAGTGGATATCGTTATGTTTTACTTCACAGATGATTTGAGTAGATGTTGAGTATATTTACTTGATGAATCACGAGTCTGAATTATTGAAAGGTTCAAGTAATTTCAGTGTGAAGTTGAAAGATCGTCGTGACAAGAGGATTAAAGATCTATGATATGATCATAGAGATGAATATCTGAATTACGAGTTTGGCACAGAATTAAGACATTGTGGAAATCGTTTCACAACTAATACAGCCTGGAACACCATAGTGTGATGGTGTGTCCGAACATCATAACTGCACCCTATTGGATATGATGCATACCATGATGTCTCTTATCGAATTACCACAATAGTTTATGGGTTAGGCATTAGAGACTACCACATTCACTTTAAATAGGGCACCACGTAAATCCGATGAGGTGACACCATATGAACTATGGTTTAGAGAAACCTGAGCTGTCATTTCTTAAAAGGTTTGGGGCTGCGACGCTTATGTGAAAAAGTTTCAGGCTGATAAGCTCAAACCCAAAGCGGATAAATTCATCTTCATAGGACACCCAAAACAGTTGGGTATACCTCCTGTCTCAGATCCGAAAGCAATAAGGGATTGTTTCTAGAATCGGGTCCTTTCTCGAGGAAAAGTTTCTCTCGAAAGAATTGAGTGGGAGGATGGTGGAGACTTGATGAGGTCATTGAACCGTCTCTTCAACTAGTGTGTGGCAGGGCACAGGAAGTTGTTCCTGTGGCACCTACACCAATTGAAGTGGAAGCTTATGATATTGATCACGAGACTTCAGATCAAGTCACTCCCAAACTTCGTGGGATGACAAGGATGCGTACTACTTCAGAGTGGTACGTAATCCTGTCTTGGAAGTCATGTTGCTAGACAACAATGAACCTACGAGCTATGGAGAAGCGATGGTGGGCCCGGATTCCGATATATGGCTTGAGGCCATACAATTCGAGAGAGGATCCATGTATGAAAACAAAGTGTAGACTTTGGAAGAACTACTTAATGGTCGTAGGGCTATTGAGTACAGATGGATTTTAAAAGGAAGACAGACAATGATGGTAAGTGTCACCATTAAGAAAGCTCGACTTGTCGTTAAGATGTTTCCTGACAAGTTCAAGGAGTTGACTACGATGAGACTTTCTCACTCGTAGCGATGCTAAGAGTCTGTTGGAATTATATTAGCGATTACTGCATTATTTATGAAATCTTGCAGATAGGATGTCAAAAACATTGTTTCCTTGACCATTTTTTGAGGAAAGGTTGTATGTGATACAACCGGAAAGTTTTTGTCTATCCTGAAATATGCTAATAAGTATGCAAAGCTCCAGCAATCCTTCTGAGGACTGGAGTGAGCATCTCGGAGTTGGAATGTATGCTTTGATGATGATCAAAGATTTTGGTGTATACAAAGTTTATGAGAAACTTGTATTTCCAAAGAAGTGAGTGGGAGCACTATAGAATTTCTGATGAGTATATGTTGTTGACATATTGTTGATCAGAAATGATGTAGAATTTCTAAAGAAAGCATATAGGGTTATTTGGAAAGTGTTTTTCAATTGAAAGCCTGGATTAAGCTACTTGAACATTGAGCATCAAGATCTATAAGGATAGATCAAAAACGCTTAATGGTACTTTCAAATGAGCACATACCTTGACATGATCTTGAAGGTGTTCAAGATGGATCAGTCAAAGAAGAAGTTCTTACCTGAGTTGTAAGGTATGAAGTTAAGACTTAAAGCTCGACCACGGCAGAATAGAGAGAAAGGACGAAGGTCGTCCGCTATGCTTAAGACGTAGGCTCTACAGTATGCTATGCTGTGTACCGCACCTGAAGTGTGCCTTGCCATGAGTCAGTCAAGGGGTACAAGAGTGATCCAAGAATGGATCACAGGACAGCGGTCAAAGTTATCCTTAGTAACTAGTGGACTAAGGAATTTTTCTCGATTATGGAGGTGGTAAAAGAGTTCGTCGTAAAGGGTTACGCCGATGCAAACTTTGACACTAATCCAGATTATAGTGAGTAGTAAACTGGATTCGTATAGTAGAACAGGTATTTGGAAGACCTCCAAATAGAGCGTGGTAGCTGCATCTAGGAGATGACATAGAGATTTGTAAAGCGCACACGGATCTGAAAGGTTCAGACCCGTTGACTAAAACCTCTCTCACAAGCAACATGATCAAACCTAGAACTCATTGAGTGTTAATCACATAGTGATGTGAACTAGACTACTGACTCTAGTAAACTCTTGGGTGTTAGTCACATGAGGATGTGACCTTGAGTGTTAATCACATATCGATGTGAACTAGATTATTGACTCTAGTGCAAGTGGGAGACTGTTGGAAATATGCCCTAGAGGCAATAATAAATTAGTTATTATTATATTTCCTTGTTCATGATAATCGTTTATTATCCATGCTAGAATTGTATTGATAGGAAACTCAGATACATGTGTGGATACATAGACAACACCATGTCCCTAGTAAGCCTCTAGTTGACTAGCTCGTTGATCAATAGATGGTTACGGTTTCCTGACCATGGACATTGGATGTCATTGATAACGGGATCACATCATTAGGAGAATGATGTGATGGACAAGACCCAATCCTAAGCATAGCACTAGATCGTGTAGTTCGTATGCTAAAGCTTTGCTAATGTCAAGTATCATTTCCTTAGACCATGAGATTGTGCAACTCCCGGATACCGTAGGAATGCTTTGGGTGTACCAAACGTCACAACGTAACTGGGTGACTATAAAGGTGCACTACAGGTATCTCCGAAAGTGTCTGTTGGGTTGGCACGAATCGAGACTGGGATTTGTCACTCCGTGTGACGGAGAGGTATCTCTGGGCCCACTCGGTAGGACATCATCATAATGTGCACAATGTGATCAAGGAGTTGATCACGGGATGATGTGTTACGGAACGAGTAAAGAGACTTGCCAGTAACGAGATTGAACAAGGTATCGGGATACCGACGATCGAATCTCGGGCAAGTATCGTACCGATAGACAAAGGGAATTGTATACGGGATTGATTAAGTCCTTGACATCATGGTTCATCCGATGAGATCATCGTGGAACATGTGGGAGCCAACATGGGTATCCAGATCCCGCTGTTGGTTATTGACCGGAGAACGTCTCGGTCATGTCTGCATGTCTCCCGAACCCGTAGGGTCTACACACTTAAGGTTCGATGACGCTAGGGTTATAAAGGAAGTTAGTATGTGGTTACCGAATGTTGTTCGGAGTCCCGGATGAGATCCCGGACGTCACGAGGAGTTCCGGAATGGTCCGGAGGTAAAGATTTATATATGGGAAGTCCTGTTTTGGACACCGGAAGAGTTTCGGGGTTTATCGGTAACGTACCGGGACCACCGGGAGGGTCCCGGGGGTCCACCAAGTGGGGCCACCTGCCCCAGGGGGCCACATGGGCTGTAGGGAGTGCTCCTTGGCCTACATGGGCCAAGGGCACCAGCCCCACAAGGGCCCATGGCGCCTAAAGAGGTGGGAGGGGGCAAACCCTAAAGGGGATGGGCCTTAGGGCCCATCTAGCTGCGCCTCCCCTTCTCCCTTCCCCTTGGCCGCCCCCCTTAGATGGATCTAGGGCTGGCCGCACCCCTTGGGGTGGGAAACCCTAAAGGGGGCGCAGCCCCCTTCCCCCCTATATATACTTGAGGTTTTGGGGCTGCCAACGGATGAGTTTTCTCCCTCTCGTTTGGTGCAGCCCTGCATCTCTCTCTCCCTCCTCTTCTGTGGTGCTTGGCGAAGCCCTGCAGGATTGCCACGCTCCTCCATCACCACCACGCCGTTGTGCTGCTGTTGGATGAAGTCTTCCTCAACCTCTCCCTCTCTCCTTGCTGGATCAAGGCGTCGGAGACGTCACCGGGCTGCACGTGTGTTGAACGCGGAGGTGCCGTCCGTTCGGCACTTGGTCATCGGTGATTTGAATCACGACGAGTACGACTCCATCAACCCCGTTCACTTGAACGCTTCCGCTTAGCGATCTACAAGGGTATGTAGATGCAACTCTCTTCCTACTCGTTGCTAGTCTCTCCATAGATAGATCTTGGTGATACGTAGGAAAATTTTGAATTTCTGCTACGTTCCCCAACAGTTCGACTCTAGGAGTCGCATCGCTACGCTGCCGCGATCACATGCATCAGTGATCGGCTGTGGCTCTGCACATTCGATACCCCGAACTCCGCGTACGACGTGGTGGCTTGCATGTATGGTGTGCCCAGTTTACCTCAAGTTCCCCGAAGATGTCAAGTGTGTGGCGCTCCTTGCCTCTACTTACGGGGTGTATTCCCACAAAGAGGAGAAGGCACACCGCATGTCCAAGATGGATGAGGTTGGCATGGCTAAATACGTCGAGGCCAATCCGCACCTCATGGCAGCGGAGCTTGAATTCTGGGACAATAAGCAGAGGAGCAAGGGAAGAAGGAGGACGCTGAGACGGATGACATAATTCCGCGTAAGTCGACAAGACTTTCAATGAGCCCGATGGGGAGGGATACTTTGTTGATGATAGGTGTTCGACCCCTCCGTCGGACCTCCATAGGTGTTCGACCTCATCTCCGAGGACAAGCTTGAAGCGGACCCAGAAACCATCAAGCTCCTTAGGCCTTATGGTTTATTTGATCTATTAGAGTAGCCTGTCCGTGGTAGTGTCGGTCTATCGTGGTATTGTTTAATTTTGTAATTTTGATCTATGTAATAGTGATGATCTAGGTATTGCACAATTTTGTCTTAGTATTGTCAAGCAATGTAATCGTTTAATTGTGCGGTAGTACTGATGATATATGTATGGAAACAATTATGGTTATGGTGAAATGGCATCAAGTCGTTGAAGGCAGGCCTTCTACGTTTAGGGTTTACTTTCATTCCAATGGGCTACCATTGAGATAGATCGATGTTCCTGAGGAAGGAATTTGACTGTTGTCATAGGGGGTCGCTGTTGTACTTCTCCTCCCACGAGACACTAGTAAAATAGGAGGCGCAGTACAACAACGACCATCACCGACAGTCGAAGTACCTGTGATGGAGTGCCCACCATATACACCACCACTTGAGAGAGAAGAGTTGTTAAAGGGATACTCGACATACCAAAAGTCAACCCACATGCCCAATAAACAAGCCTTCTAGGTAAAATTATGATTTGTTGTTTGATATGTTAGGTTATATTTCCTTCTTGACACATTTGTTTGATAATGAAATATTAGGTGTTAGCATTGACCTCGCAGATACAGCATCACCCGTTGATTCCACTCCTTTTATGGTCGACTCCCTAGGAGAGGAGGAGGATGTGGACCACATGGAGCATGTCATGTATATTCAGTTTTATTATCCCAAGCTTGATGTATATTCATTTTTATTTCCATTTGTTTCTGTTTATACCTAGGGTCAGATCCTCACCCCTTTGGAGCCTTGTTCAGTTGCTCATGTTTGGCTCTAATTACTTTGATGTACAGGAAAAGGTCTCTACTTATGTAATTGCCTATGATGTGCCCATGTAGACTGTTCCAAGGAAGGTGTGGCTGGACGGTGATGGGAAGCAGCTACGACAATGGACGATTGACGAGATAGAGACATCGAGGAGCAAAAGAGACGGCCGTCAGTTGGATCGAGTGCACATGAACACTCATGGGATGAAAGAGAACATTGGCGCAGGCGCAAAGGCTAACGTGGAGGCTCTCTTCCACATCCCGGCTTGGAAGAGGACGAGACCTTTGAACCCAAGTGGCTACTAGTACCGCAAAGGTCGTGCGGCAAGAAAGGTGTGACCATGCTAGGCGGGTCGATCGGTTCGAGGTTTCTCGTAATGGCCTCCGGCAACCTACGTGAGCGCACATGTGTGTTCTTTAGGGTGTTCAGACACAACCAAAAATACGAAATCCTTATATGCACTTACCTCACTACAACACAGCTCCCCTAATTCAGATGGATTTTTTAAAAAGGAACACAATGTGTTCCATTACATAATATGACTGGACAAACGGCAGCAACAACGTCTTTTACAAAGTCTGCAACCTAGCCAAGCCAGATATCACATAAACTAGATCCTAGTTTAGCACTGGCAGAGCTAGATGGAATTTCTTGGGAGGAGGCAAAAGATGAATGTACGGTGGAGCCAAAGACTAATTTTTTTTTTCCGAGCCTAAACCCTCCTCACTTTTTTTGTTCACAATTTCGTCAAAGGCTAGGGGGCAATGCCCCCCCCCCCCCCCAAAGTACATGTCTCAAGTCACTAGATGATACCCAGCAAGTGTTCAGAATGTTTTGCAATACATTTCTATGCAATTTGATTGCATGGAGCATGAATATTTGAAGTAACAATATGATAAGTAAAAATAAAAATACATGTGATTTATTGCATTTGATTATCAGGTAGTTATAAACTATGTAGCATAGTAGAATGGAAATTCTAGTGAATGTTAGCATGTTGAGGTGATTTTTTTCCTATGCATGGTTGGATCGTTTGATGTACTGTAAAAGGTCTCTACTTATATACTTGCCTATGATGTGCGAATGCAGATTGTTCCAAGAAATGTATCGCTGGACGGCAACAGGAAGAGTTATTGCAATGGCTGATTGAGGTGATAGAGACACTGAGGAGCAAAAGAGTCGGCCGTCAGTTGGTTGGAGTGCACGTGAACATCTGTGGGGTGAACGAGGTCACTTGTGTGGGCGCACAGGTTGACGTGGAGGCCGTCTTCCACATCCCGGCCTTAGAAGGGGACGAGATCTTCGAGCCCAAGTGGTTGTTGGACACACAGAAGTTGTGCAGGGAGAAAGTTGTGTCTTTCTAGGCGGGGTCACCCGTTCGGCTTGCTCGTCATGGCCTCTGCCAACCTGCAGGAGCAGACGTCCGTGTTCTTGGTTTTCAGACACAGCCACAAGCACAAAATCCTCATGTGCACTTACCTCGCAACGTACAATTAGAACATAGCTCGCCCAATTCAGATGGATTTATTTTAAAGGAACACAGTGTGTTCCATTACATAGCATGGCTGGACAAATCGCGAGCAACAACATATTTTACAAACTCTGAACCCGGCCAAGCCATATCTCAAACAAACTAGGTCCCAGTTTAGCACTGGTGGAGCTAGATGAAATTTCTTGGAGGAGGCAAAATATGAGTGTTTCGTGGGGTCAAAATCTAATTCTCCAACCTACACCCTCCTAATTCTGCTCCTTCTCAATTTGGTCAAAGGCTAGGGGGCAATGCCCCCCCCCTCCCCCCACGCGCACGTACACATAGCTCCGTCTCTGCAGTTTACAACCACTTGATGATACCCTGCATGTTGTTGCGAAATGTTTTGCAATACATTTCCATGCGATTTGATTGCATGGAACATGAATATTCAAAGTAACAATATGACAATGAAAACTAAAAATACATGTGATTTATTGTGTTTGATCATTGGATGGTTGGAAAATATGTAGCATAGTAGAATGGAGCGTGTTGAGGTGATTTTTTTTCCTATGCATGGCTGGATAGTGGTGGGTGATGGAGTCAAATCCAGCAGATCTTGGGTAGGAGGCCCCGAATAGGTAGCCTTGGTGTGTTGGTAATAGGGGACATAAATTTACCTAGGATCAGGTTCTCTCAAAGAGATAATACCGTACGCCCTGCTTTAATTGTATTGATTTTGAGGAAGTACAAATTACAGGTTGATCTACCATGAGATCGCTATGTGACGTCTACGAGTCCTTCCCCTCAACTTATATAGATACAGGGGGTCTAGAGTTCACACATTGGTTAGTTACGTCTAACGTAACCATGGGGTAGATTTTTTTTTTGAGACAATCTCGCGAAACCTTTATTTAACTCGTCACAATGTTTATAGGGACGAAAGTAAGATCACCGGGGTTACCTAGCCAGACATGACGGCCAACCCCTAGTGAGAGAGCATGTTTCGCTAAATTGTGAGCCTCGGTATTTGAGCTCCTAAATTCATGACTAAAAGAGCAACTAGTAAAAAAGCTAGAATGATCTAAAATTTCTCGGATAATTGCGCCGTACACTGCCGCACTCTTATGCTTGATATCATCGATGACAATCTTGCAATCCGAAGCAACATAAATTCTTTGCTCGTAGAGGTCATCTGCAAGGGCCAGCGCTTCTCGGACTGCAAAGGCTTTAAGTGTTGTAGGGTCTGATATTCCCACAAGGGTAATTGCTGAAGATCCAATATAATTCCCTTCTTGGTCCCTACACACCGCAGCCACAGCTGCTAATGACGTATTCCGCCGTAGAGCAGCATCAACATTTATTCTAAATCTTGTAGTACGGGCTAAGCCCTTAGAAGCACCCGTCTTGGCGATGTGGGCCGGACGAACCTGGCTCACCAGTAAATCATCATGGGGATCCTCGGTCCGGCTCTTCTGGACGGGAGATGATGTGGTGAGAACCCCCTCAGTTCAGGACACTATCAGTACCCTCTGAACCTGTATTCGCATCGAGGACGCTCCTCAGTTCTCGAGCTGCTCCCCGTCTTCTTTCGTCAGTCTCGGAAGTTGGTTCAATAAGTCGTTCCTCCGCTCCTTCAAATTGACTGAGTCTGGCTGAAGATTTCCCACATCGGACATCCGAGGAGCCCTTTAAGAATTCTCATTGCTTTTCAATAGGTGCTTGATACATCTCCAAAGTATCGACTTTTCCAAACACTTTTGCTCTTGTTTTAGAGTCTAATTTGCATGATTTGAATGAAGCTAACCCGGACTGACGTTGTTTTTAGCAGAACTACATGTAGAGTTATTTCAGAGCATATCAAAAATACTAGCGCAAGGAGTTATCGGAGTGGGTCACCACAAAGCCACAAGCTCAGGTGGCGGCCCCCTAGGGGGCCTACTTAAATGGTCGTTCAAACTTCTTACTGAGGATGGTGTTTGACAAACCATGTTTCGCAGCAAGTATGTAGGTCAAAAGATGGTGTCTCAGGTATATTGGAAACCTGACGACTCGCATTTTTAGACTGGCCTAATGGCATCAAAGAAACATCTCTTTCGCTTTGGGTTTTTCACGATAAAGGATGGGTCGGAGATTCGTTTTTGGGAAGACATCTGCTAGGCAATGCCAATGTTTGAGAACAATATCCAACATTGTACAACATTGCTCGTGATAAGAATAATACTATTGCGCAGGTACTCAATTCATCTCGGCTGAATATTTTGTTCAGATGGAATTTCATTGGCCCCCGACTTACGCCATGTCATAATCTTTTATCCCGTCTGTATTAGATTAATCTAACACAAGGCCAGGTTGTGTTTCGCTGAAACAATACTACATCGGGGTCTTTCATAGTAGACTTGTGTACCGTGCGCTCACGCATTCTGAGGTACCCGTGAGTAATAACAAAAAAATCTAGAAGTCAAAGGTTCCACTAAAAGTTATAACCTTTGTGTGGTATCTTCGTAGGGGAGTTGTTCAAACCAAAGACAATCTCGCACGACGTAACTGGCCAGGGAGTAAGAAGTGTTTTTTTACTCATAACAAGACAATCAAACATCTCTTTTTTCAATGCAAGTTGCACATTCTACGTGGTCAGCAAATAGTGTTAAATTTGTATCCATCCACAGGTGTTGCCAATACTTTTGGTCATTGGTTGGACGGTATTTCAAATAGATTCAAAACGCTAATAAGGATGGGAGCGTATGCCTTACTTTGGTTGCTTTGCCTATGTAGAAATGATTTGGTTTTTAATGACAAAAATGCTTCCCCATGTAGGTTATTTTTTGTTGTACACACTCGCTTTGTATGTGGTCTACACTACAACAAGCAGAGTACCAAACATTGTTCAAGACAGTGTGTATGCGGTTGGAGCAGGTGGCTATGGAGGTTTTGAATTTTCGTTGTGTACATTCTAGTTATGCAGAGGTCGGGTGCTATTTATAATGTTATGTATCCGCAAGATGCTATATTTTAGAATAATAGAAGCACACTATCGAAAAAGAACCACATGGGCATACAATTTTTTTGACAATATGCACCTGGACTTTAATCCTATTCACGCACTCTAAAAATAAACACATCGTAACACACCACAGCAAACCATAACCTAAACATAATCTTGGTCGCTATCATCCTAATCAGAGAGATGCGTATTTTTTAGACACCTCGTTTTCGGGATCCTGCTGGAAAGCTCTTGTGGATCCGTGGAA
Source organism: Triticum aestivum (assembly GCF_018294505.1). Taxonomy (NCBI): domain Eukaryota; kingdom Viridiplantae; phylum Streptophyta; class Magnoliopsida; order Poales; family Poaceae; genus Triticum; species Triticum aestivum. The sequence continues at coordinate 767,391,253 of NC_057797.1, read as the reverse complement.
GATCATGTTAATTAACAAACAATTTGTGTTAGCATGACAAAGCCATCACGCTCCCACAGTAGATTAGCCAGCTGATGAGATCCATGACCAGCAATTGTCTTTCGAGAGATTGAATTAGTTGATGAGATACATGACCAGCAATTGTCTTTCCTTGATGTGTGTTGAGTGTTGACCAGTATGTGGCCGCAACTAGTCGTCATCCTTGCACGTACATACGTACAAATAATATTGTATCTTCTTTCGTCCCATAAATGTATTGGTACTAATGGTAAGTTGCAACAAGAAATTGACAAGTTGATGGCCGGGCGAGAGGGAAGTAGGAGGCGTGCGTGCATGTACCAGCAGCCGTTCGAACACAGCCAGCATAACGGTCATGAGCACCATTGTTTGAAGGCAGCTTCTAATCGAGCTCGAAATTAAACAAGTACTCCCTCCGTTTCCAAATATAAATCTTTATAGGATTTCAATACAAACTACATACGGCTGTATATAGACTTTTTTAGAGTGTAGATTCATTTATTTTACTCCGTATGTAGTCCTTAGTGAAATATCTAAAAGGGTCTGTCTAGATCTCAGTCGACTTCATGAAGTCTAAATCGGCTGACATCATGAGTTTTTTTTCTAGAACACGTCATCCCTTCGTTGCTTGTTGGTTGTGAAGCCAGCCCATGTCCTCCTCCCTTGTTGCTTTTTGGGCTGGCAATGTCTTCGTGCGTATCAGAGCAGCGTGGGCCAGCAGCAGCTGCTCATCTCGGTGGTGCAACAGCCGGGATATTAGCTGTTGTAGGTGCCATTTCTCAAAAACAAAAAAAAGCTGATGTAGGTGCCTCAAAAAAACTTGCTGTAGGTACCCCTCAAAATGGAAAATTGTTGTACGCATAAATTTCTTAACGGTTTCTATCAGTTTTTTTGGTTTTTATTTTTCATTTTTACTTACATTTTACTATTATATTTATTAGCTGGGCTATAATTTTTTTTCACACATCTAAAAAAGGTACCACGAATCGTTTGCATCATGTACACGCATCCGCTCCTGCATCAAAAACATACGCCTGCATCATATACATGCATGCATGGTCGATCTCCAAAAAAAGCAAATCGCTATCCCACGTCATCATCGAAGGCATGCAATTGAAGTCGAGGGCGACACTTGCAGTTGCAACCATGTTGGAGACATGCAATTGCATTTGAGGGTGACACTTGCGGTTGCATGCCTAGTATTGGACATGCAATTGCCCCCCCCCCCCCCCCCCCCCCGTCGCCGCTCACTTACAAAATGAAAATGTCAGTTGTAGTTGGGTGTGTAGACATGCAGTTGTAGTCAAGGGCGACACTTGCAGTTGCAAGCCTAGTGTCAGACATGCAATTTCCTCCCCCCTCTCCCGCCGCCTACCGAGAAAAAAAAAGATCGGCTGCTGTTGGATGTATGAACATGCAGTTGAAATCGAGGATGACACTTTCAGTTGCAAGTCTACTGTCGGACATGCAATTGCCCCCGCTTCTCCCATCGCCCTTCGACAAAAAGACAAGGCCAATTGCAGTCTGAGGGGAGACATGCAGTTACAGTCGGGACGACACTTGCAGTTGCATGTCTAGTATCGGACATGCAACTCCTCCTCTCCAACCGTCGACTTACAAAAACAAATGTTAGTTGCAGCCGGGGTGTGTGGGCATGTAGTTGCAGTCGGGGGCGACACTTGCAGTTGCAGGCCTAGTGTTAGCCCCTCGCATATCCCCCTCCCCCACCCCGTCCAACAAAATAATATCCAGTTGCAACTATGTTGGAAGACATGCAGTTGTATTCGAGGTCGACACTTGCAGTTGCAAGCCTAGAGTCGGACACACAACCGCCCCCTCTTCCGCCACTCACTTATAGAACAAAAGTTTAGTTGCATTCAGGTGTGTGGGCATGCAATTGTAGTCGAGGACAACACTTGCATTCGCAAGCCTAGTGTCGGGCATGCAACTACCTACCCCCTCTTTCGACACCCACCTACAAAACAAATGTGTAGACATGCAGTTGCAGTCGAGGGTGATACTTGCAATTGCAAGCCTAGTGTCGGACATGCAACTACCCACCCCCTCTTTCGACGCCTACCTACAAAAGAAAAGGTCGGTTGCGGTTGGGTGTGTGGACATGCAGTTGCAGTCAAGGGCGATACTTGCAGTTGCAAGCCTTGTGTCGGACATGCAAATGCCCCCTCCTTCTCTCAGCGCCCTCCAACAAAATCACAAGGCTAGTTGCATTTTGGGAGGGAGACATGCAATTGCAAACGGGGCGACACTTGCAGTTGCAAGGCCTAATGTTGGACATGCAACTGCCCCCTCTTCCACGGCTGATTTACAAAACAAAGGCCGGTTGCAGTCAGGTGTGGGCATGCAGTTGCGTGCCTAGTGACATACATGCAACCACCTCCCTCCACAAAACACCATAGAATTTCGGGCGGGTGTGACACTTGTAATTGCGTGACTAGTGAAAAACATGCAACTTCCCCCTTCCCGATAAAACACTACTGAGTTGCAATATCAGTCGGGGACGACACTCCACTTGCATGCCTATTGGCCGACATTCAACTACCCCCCTCCCCTGACAAACACACCACTGAGTTGCAATCGCATCGAAGACATGTAGTTGTAGTTGGGGACCGCACTTGGAGTTGCGTGCCTAGTGGCAGACATGCAGCTGCCCCCTCTCCCGACGAAAAAAGAAAAAAAAATATACGCAAAGGTCAGTCCTTCACCAATTGCATGTGGAGTAAGACGTGTGTAGTTGTGCACGGATAAACGAACATACTACATACAATCAAATTTTCCTTTGAGGCTAAAAATAAAGAATAAATAAAAACATAGTTACACACGAATACAATGTCTGCTGATGACAAAAATAAGCGTGAACAATTAATAATTAATAAAATTCAAAAAAAATAAAAATGGAAAAACACACAAACATACTTCAAAGAAGGAATTATGAGAGAGCAAAGAACAAGAAAAAAATGAGAAGAATGGAAATAATTGATAATTTTAAAAGAACAAACAAAAAAATCAAAAGGAAAACTATCCTAGAAACCCAAAATGAATTAGCACAAGCCATTTTGAAAAAAAAATAGTACAGAATGTTGCGACCAGAAAAAGGAAATGCAACACAAATTTGCACAAATTGGCGTATAGATTAAACAGTTTATCGCATTACAAAATCTTATACGAGCAAAGTTTGACCCACATCATGGAGGAAAATAAAAAAATGCATGGAGGAAAATAGAAGTGTGCATTGATTATGACATGCTAGAAGATATAGGGAAACATTGGACACACATGTTGATCTAGTAAAAAAAACACAACGCTTTGCTCTTTGCAGTTTGCATGGTCTATTTTCAATCGTAGCCCAACAGACAAAAACAAAAAGAAACAGGCCGACCGTGTCATCCTAACAGGCTGATTTAAACGTGACAAGCAGCTAGCAGAAAAAAAAATTCAATGAAGGCATCGACTGAGACTTTGATAGAAATCAGTCGACTGATTTTTAGTCCTTCTGTATCTAAAAAAACTTATATTTAGAAACGAAGGGAGTAGTACTCAATCCTATGCGGCCGCGGTTACGATCGCCTGCAGCTGTAGTGGTGAGTTGCTGTCGCTGCAAACGTTGGTCGGCAGGAGACAGTTTTCTGTATGAAGAAAATGGGGCAGGCAATTGCATCATCCCACTTGTGGTTCCATTCAAGGCGTGATCCTCTTGTTCAGGAAAATCAATTGTAACGTCTGAATTCATTAGGGTTAGAGCATCTTCAATCGGACTAGCTAATTTGATCATTTGTCCACACACACGGCTGTCTGGATGTGTCCGCTTAAAATTTTCATTTGTCCGTACACGACAACACGTAGTCGTGTTCTTCAAATTGTTCGGCCATATTCATGGGGATAACGGAAAGAGATAGAAAAAAAGAAAGAAAGATTGAAAGTGCTCTGAGATGGGCCGCGTCCAACGTGATGGGTTTCTAGACACACCGGGACACGCCACTTACTACCCACATATGAGTTGATTTAGGAGCTCCAATATCCCCATGGATCAAGGCGATCAAGGAGGAGGATGAGGTTGGCCCCTTAAGGGTGATAATGTCGAGTCGGACGATGCAGTCCATGACGACGAGGATGATGACATTGACTGGAACGATCTTTAGGCTTCAGCGCTCTAGTCATGAGTAGTTGTTTGTATTCTATGTTTAAGTTTGCATGTTTAAAAGTTTAAATGTTTGAATGGTTGGACCAAAGTATGCAATGATCAAGTTATTTTGGATGCCTGATCAAGTTGTTTTGGGATGCCCTATTTTAAATTATTTGCTAAGCCAGAAATTTTGTGAGTGCATTAGAATCAACATTTTGGTGCCCTAAAACTTATATTTATTTCTTTGTGACTCCCTAAAACTGATTTTGAGTGCCCTATTTTTATTCTATACATGTCCTGTTAGTAATGCTATTACTCCCTCCATTTTTATATACAAGGCCACAAACTTAAATTACAGGTACCAATGTAAAATTTAATACCTGCTTTGCAAGTCAATTCTTCTTTTGGTTTACTAAGATCATTAATACCCCACATGTATGGAAGAAAACTGAGTGGAGGAAGTAACTGACTGTCATTATGACTACATGCATGCAACTATTAAACAAGTTGCTAGTATGAGAAAATATCATTAAATTTGCCTCGATTACGGTTGGTGGCCTTATATAGATGCGAAACGTATATTCCATAGTGGCCTTGTATATAAAAATGGAGGGAGTACGTCTTCTCAGTGGCCTGTGGAGGAATGCTTCAGCGCCCATCTTAATTCGTTTTGTTTGGACTGTAACTAATTTAACCTTAACTTTTCTTATTTTTTGAAGAAGAATTTGACCTCAGTTGCAAGCGAGTTGGTGGCCTGAACATTCTCTCCTGGCGGATGCGCGTGCAATGCAGGAACTGGTAAATGATTCCTACGCACGCCTGCACTAATCATCACTCGATCATTGCAGCATTATTTATTTTGTGCACGCACGCACGCACGGATGGGAATGGAATGGATGAAGCCGAGAATTTTGGAAGACTGCACGCCTCTGGATTCAGCGGTTGACGTCCGTGCGGCGCCGAAAGTGCACGACATTTCTCTATTCAGCCTCCCTTGCACTCCTGCTACTGCTCCAAGCTGCCGACACACTCAACTCACGTTTACACTGGACTGCACCCAGCACAACATGCTCGGCGCTTCATCCGTACCTCGTAATGCGCGCCGGATCGACCCACACACACGCGTAGGAATGCGTACGTGTTTCGTGTGTGAGACGCACTCGCATTCGTAGACGGCGCGGTCCATTTTTTCTCACTATCTCACCAGAGTGTGGAATACTGTTCAGGGCGTGTAAATGTGTAATTGTGCTGTCATAGGACATCCCAAGGGAGGCCACGTCCAGACATACAAACAGACATATACCAAAGAAATTTGCAGGTCTACGATGAATCGAATTTCTAGAAGTGTTTAACCTCTTGAAAAGATGTTATTTTAGTTAATCAAAAATACCTAATCAACCGGATCCCCGAAGTCCTGCTGGAGACATGGCTCTACAAACTTTTCGCTGGTGATAAATATATCAACGGTACGGGAATAGGGCGGGAAGAACATTATTTTTTATATCTACACTCGCCAACGTCGTCGCCTTGCTACCCCAAATCAAACATGAAGGCTCCCTCAGACAAACATGAAAAACAAATTTTCCCTAAAAAAACATGAAAAACAATTTTTTTGCTTATGTGTGACAGGTCTGGATCTGATGATGGGTGCGGCGCAGTCCAGGACCTTGCACTGACGACCTCTTCTTGGGTGACCTAGCCAGTAGCCAGGTCAGGCCGCAATTGAAGATCATTGCCATGGATCCCTCCAGCCGCCGTAGGCTTCACCAATGCCACTCGAGCACCACCTGATGAAGACCGACAGCCGAGCCATCAACTCCTTTGTTGTTCACAGTAACACCTCCAAGCAAGCCACCCTTGATCGAAGACTCCTCATCGCTGCCGAAGCGGCCACTACGCAGGCTTTGCGTGGGAACATGCCCTAGCAGCTGCAGGAGGGATGGGCGACGATGGCGGATAGGGTTGTCAATCACTGCCTTTGCCCTTTCTCTTGTGTGAAGCATTATGCAGCAACTAAACCCGCATTCGGTTTAACTCCTCAACAAATTGAAGACAACTATCCATCGTCGATCAAATTTGAATTGTCGAAAGTAAAAGCAAAGTCTCGGCAAAAGATTAATTTTTTCCTGCCGCTCTCTCTCCCTCTCTCTGGAGTACGATGGCGTGGAGCACTGCAGTCAAGCTAAATGGTGCCGGAATTGCAGCAACACCAGTGACCTTCCGAGCACCGAAATTCGGCCATGGTGGGCTTGCTCAGCTAAGGGCATGACTTCAAAGGAGAATCGAGTTGGTAAAAGAGAAAGTTTTACGAGGAAAATATCCAAATATCCAAATTTGTTTTTTGTCGGTATATGCCACATCTAAATGTCCCTAGTTATTGCACATTTAAGTAATTCAATCAAATATAATTTTTTTTCATGAAAATACAGGTACAAATCTCTCGTAAAATGAATGATATATGATTTATGGGTGTGGTTAGGTCTCGGTTGACTGAGACTTAGACAAGTCTCAGTCAAGTGACATATATATATATATATATATATATAAGGAAAAAAAGGAAAAAGTTGTATGAATCTTCATGCAAGATCAAATGAGTATAGCATTGACTAAGATATAACGAAGTCTCAGTCAACCGAGACTTAGCAAAACTGATGATTTAGATATGCAATACTTAGGACACATCTCGATGTACTTTAGCAGAACCGTTTGTTTTTCTGCATGTAACTACTTCCTTCGTCCCATAATATAAGAGCGTTTTTGACACTAGTGATTAGGAAGAGTAGATCAGAAGGGTAAACATCAACTTGACTCTTAACAACGCCGAGCAGAGGAGCCACTATAGCGATCATTGACGAGAGACACGGAATCGCGCCGTCGGCAGCGAGGAGCGGCCGTGTCGTTCCGTCCGAGATTCACCGTCGCGCCCTCTGCGCATAAGCATCGACCAGCCACGAGAAAACGCAGAAACAAAACCCACGTCGGTGACAGCGCCGTCGCCTTCGCGTGTCAGCGTGTGGCCCCGCCGCGTAGAAAAGGCGGCACCGACCATGTCCCCCGTTGTCGTCTCTCCCGCCTAGCTCGCCAACCTCCGGCGGGCCCTAGGTCGCGTCACCCTGACGCGACGAGCAGAGCACAGGAGACGACGACCCGCGACCGCCAGCTCGCGTCCGCCCCCATTAACGCCGACCCGACCTCGACCCGCCCCCATCGCTCCTCGTTCATGCCCGCCGCGCACGCAAAGCACAGTGGATGCACGCGTCGGTATCACCGCGTGTCCGGCCGGCGCCGCCGCTCGTGCCGCCTGCGCAGTGGCCCGGTGGCGGCGACGGCAGATGTTGCTGCGACGACGCCCACTCGCCGATCACGTATAGACGTACAGAGCAGTTGGGTCGCGTTCGTCGATCACAGTATTCGGCACAGTGCCGCGGGAGCACGTCTACATGCACATCTGGACCGGACTGGTTAACCGCCAGCGGGAACTTGCAAGATTCCATCCATCCACCACGACCGAGAACTCTCGAGTCTCCTCTCCACACCCGGCCAGCCGTTCGGTTTCCTCGGCGAACTGAACGCTCCTACTCCTATACTTTTGCTAATAAGGCATGGCCGTGCGCGTCGGGTCCCCGTCGCCGGTCGTCCCAGACATGGAACGCGACGGCGACGCGGGTGGGAGTGGGGGTGCACCCTGGCACCGTGCACGGTGGGGGAAGCTACCTTCGAGCGCAAGAAGAGCATCTAGTTCTGCCGTCCTACGTCCATGCCGCGTCACCCTCGGCCTCGGGCCCCGCCGCCGGCTTCTATGTATAGCGGCCCCAACTGGACGAACGGCCTCGCATAGGCTACTACTAGTAGGCCACGACCACCACCCAACCGCTCCCGTCGATCGATCCGTCAGCTCCATCATCAGCTGATTGCCGCCGCCGCTTGCCGCCCATCGGTCCAGCTCACACTGACCGCTACGTCTCACTCTCTCCTTTCTCTCCCTACTTAGTCAGCTACGAGTAGCTCGATCGGTTAGAGCTAGCGTGTGATCACCACGCGCACGCCAGCAGCTCCTTTTAAGCGACGGCCGGGGCATGCGCTGCTCTGCTCGCACCGCAAAGGATGGCTCCAGCTTCCACCTCCCTCCTCCCCGCCGCCAGCTCCAACGCCGGCACCAAGCGCCCGTTCGCCGCGGAAGATTCCGACGCTACTGAGCTTCCACGGGCACTCCCGCAGGTCAGTCACTGCGCTTCTCACTGCGTACTTACATGACTACATGTACGTCAACTCCACGTACTGATGCGCGCGCGTGGTGAACTGGTGATCAGGTCCAGGAGAGCGCGCCGGGCAAGAAGAACGGCAGCGGCCAGAGCCAGCAGCAGCAGCAGCAGCAGAAGCTGGAGTGCCCGCGGTGCAGCTCCACCGACACCAAGTTCTGCTACTACAACAACTACAGCACCACGCAGCCGCGCCACTACTGCCGCACCTGCCGCCGCTACTGGACGCAAGGCGGCACGCTGCGCAACGTCCCCGTCGGCGGGGCATGCCGCCGCCGCGGCAGCAGTAAGCGCTCCGCCGAGCCCCAGACGACCTCCTCTGACTCGCCGCAGCCGGAACTGCACGAGACGCGCCCTCTTTCCAACCACCCGCTCCCAGTCTTCCCGTTCCTCACCGAAGGCGGCCCTGTCTTCCTGCCGCAGTTCGATCTCGGGCTCGGCGGGTTCCCCTGGACACCGGCGACCACGGACCACCTCTACAACGGGCTCGCGGCCCCGTGGGGTGGCTGCGACCAGGCGCTCGCCTCCACCGGCGCGTGGGACGACTTCGGCGGCCTCGAGCTCGCCTGGCCACCACCGCCACCGGCCGGGAACTGATCAGCGTCATCATGTCAGTCAGCGTTTCGCCAGCGCGTTCGAGGCTGCTGTATGCATGGGATCGAGGCATAGTGCTACTAGTTTGTATGGGAAATTGTACGTCTCCTGTTGGTAGATATCTTTTTTGACCACACTATAATTGTCTGATTACCTAGCTCGATGCGTTTCAGGTTATATTTGCATGTGGATGTAGAAAGTTCATGAGATCTACGCAAAAAAAAAAGTTCATGAGATACAATTGTTAAGTACTTTTCTTTTCCCTCCGACTTGCAATGTTTTGGTGCTCTACATATCGATACATATCACTAGAAGAGATAGTGGTATCCTCAACACATCGAGGTTTAAGTACTAAACTTAACACTTGTGCTCATAATATTTTTGGATTTATTTTAGTCTTGTCGACGGTCGTGCGTTTAGAGTAGATGTTTCGATCGACTACAAAGACGTTTATGACAACTTCATCAATCTTAACATAATATGTCGTCTCAGTCTCTCAAGATACTTAAAAGAGTAGACCATGCATGTGTGTTTACAGAGATGAATGTATATATATGTCAACGTCTGCGTCTATATTATATTAAAAAAACTAGATATTACTAAAAAGATCACACGTTGCCATGTACCTGCACATTAGCCGAGTGTAAAAACACGTGTTATCGAAATGGTGTAAGTCGAGTACAGATCAAAGCACACACGGTAACAAAAGTGAACTCGACTTACGTACCAGTAAGTCAAGAGGCCGTGGAAAAACACCTTGGCTTACACAAAATTCTTGGCAGAAAATTTAAAAGGATGTATCTTAGGTCTTCAGTCGACTGAGACTTAACCAAGTCTCAATCAAGTGTTTTAGTATATAAAAAAAGAAAAAACTGAAAAGAAAATTTTCGTACGAATGTCCATGCAAAATCAAAGAAATATAGCATTGACTGAGATACAATGAAGTCTAAGTTGACTGAGACTTAGCAAAACTGAATTTAAAAGTACCCGGTTTACATAGGGCTCTCGGGTACATTTCTTACCACCTGGCCGTCGTCCGTGCGTTTAACGGCTAGCGCGACGGCAGTTTGTATAAACCGAGTACACACGTATGGCTCTCGGATTATATTTTTATTATTTCTTTCCTTTGTAAAGCAGGACACGCTTCGCCTCGCTTCTATTTACACTCAGCTTACGCTTGAGTTATAGATCATGGCTAGCCATGCACCCGACCCCTTCGTCTTCAAATTTTGCACCCCATCAAGCTCGTCACTGCTACCGTTGCCGCCCTCTGCACCGATCAAGCTCGCATATCTATTGTGTTTTTCTTTATTTTATATATAACTTTGGTATATGCATATGTGTGGATCCAGCTGTATATATGTGTGTGTGTGTGTGTGTGTGTGTGTGTGTGTGTGTGTGTCTGTGTGTGTGTTTTTTTTGCGGGAAAGTGTGTGTGTTTTAATAATCTTAATATTTGTTTTATGATCGATGATTGATATAGTTTGTGATAAAAAAATTATTGAAAAACTATAGGATTGGAAGTCAGGCACAAATAGATCAGGGGAGAATTGAGACGGATGGGAGTGGCGGTTGACGTTTGAGAGAAAGGAGGAGAATGAGAGGGCAGGGTTCGGGTGGGGGAGGGGTGGGAGGGCGGTGAGATGAGAGATTGTTTGCAATTTATACAAGTTCATAGTTTTCTGCTCATGTTGATAGGTTCCTGTGTAGAGTTCGTATGCTACTGCAGTTATATAGGTAAATGGTTCTGCTTAGTAATGATCTCTAGCTTGAACGTGTTTGGGGTTCAGGTTAGGACTAGGGTGAAATGGTGTCGAGTTGTCTTCTAGGTTAGGGGTTTAGGGGCCACACGTATGTCAACATTGATATTCGATATCTGCGTTTAATTTCAGTCCGACGGTGCTCCCTTTGTAAGAGATGTTGTCAGAGAAAGGATACCGACCGTTGTCGTAGGGGGTCGGTCCTTCTCGTTCTCCCCCTCTGAGCCCTTGGTAAAGTAGGGGAGAAGGAGAAGGACGACCATCACCAATGGTCCAAATAACAAAGAGAGATGCGGGATGTTCTGAGAGGAATGATACTGGTTGTATTCGTAGGGGGTCGTTGCTCCTCGTCCCTTTCTGTGAGACCTTGGTAACGTGGGAAGAGACCGGAGTAACGACCATCATAGATAGGTGGAAATACCTAGCAGGGAGTGCCCTACCATATATACCACCATTTGAGAGATGAGAGTTATTGAAGGGAGCATTGATGACCGAAAGTCAACCCACATATTGAATAAGCGAGCCTTCTACTAAAGAGAGGAACTGACAGTGATGGGTATTCATCATTTATTGTTCAATGTTGCAAAATCGTGTTTGACATAGGGAATGTTGTCACAGGGATGGTGCCACGATCCCTCCCGCGAGCAGGTTTCGTGGCGTTCGACTCCAGGGTGGCAGCTCTGGAAAAAAGTCCATTTTAAACCTTGATCTTGTAGAGGTTCGGCGAATCAAACCCCAACCTCCAAATCCCTGTCGTTCGCACCCTGAACTGACTAATCCCGGTCTAAATCGAACCCTCAAACGCTATCCAAACGGGGAGTGTCTGACGTGGCCGGGATCTCTATTTTTTTGTCCCAAATGGTGCAGTTGCTACGCGCGGGCGCGTGCAAATAACTGAGCCGGCCCACAGTGGCCCGTCTGGTCGTCCATTCCCGCAATAAAAGAGGCCCAAACCTAGCTACCTTGAGCAATTCGCGTCCCCCTGCCTTCAACCACCTCTGTCTGGCGTCATCAATGGCGAGCGGCGGTTGATCGGCGGTGCGGCGACGATCCAGACGCGGCGGCGGCGCGCATAGCAGCAAGGTAACCCTATCTATGCCCTCCTCCTCCCGCTGCCAGTACTTGTCATGTGTTGGCTCAGTTTCGGGCTAGGGTTTATCCATGGGATTGGGGTTTGATCTTTTGGGCGAAAAAGGCTAGATTTTTTAGCGATTTTCCACAGATTCAAGCATGGTTAGGTAATAATCCATTGCATTGTTTGTTTATTACAGTGTAAACCATGGACCCTCATGAGATACTGAATGTCCTATTCCATTATGGTGGATAATTCATCGGAATTGGGCCTAATATTAGCTATGTTGGAGGAGATGAGGCATTCTCAGAGATAGAGAGGGACAAGTTGTCTCTGCAAGAATTGAAAGGATTTCTGAAGGATCACACTGCAGTGAAAGAATCAATGAAATTTTATTTTTTTGATTCCTGGAAAAGAACTGGTTAATGGTTTGATGTTTCTTAGTGATGACAGCAGTTGTGTGAGAATTGCAGAGTACATTCCTGCTGGTTCAGTAGCTGATGTGTATGTTGAGTATCATGGAGAAGAAGAGCATAGTGAGCACAGTACCAGTTCCAGTGATTTTGAGGAAGAAATCAATGCAGAGGAAGACAGTGAAGAAGAACCTGATGCTATCATCACTGCTCCTGAAGAAGAACAAGTGGATGTGCTCATTACTGATGATGCTGGTGTTATAAAAGAAGTAATAAGAAGCCCAGTGAAGAAACAAGGCAGAAGAATTGCACTAGGGCATGATGAAGTTGCATATCCTCAAGTGCAGCATCCAAGCCAGCATTCAGTTGCTGCAGTGCATGATGAAGTTGCATACTCTCAAGTGTTGGATCCAAGTCAGCATTCAGTTGGTGTAGGGCATGATCCTAGCATGTATGGAGTAGCACATGCTGAAAATGTACCTCCAGTTGCTCCAGGGCATGATGAAGACAAAGTAGAGACAGATTCAGAGTCAGATGTTGAATATATTGCACATACTGATGACAGTGGAGAGGATTCAGAGGTTGTGGAGCTAAGGAGGCATGCTAGGAAGTTCAAAAAAAGAATGAGAGACAGTAAGAGTTGGATTGGAAAAGATGCATCAGGTCTAGTGCCAATTGATCTCATTGCAAATATGGAGGAACAATTAGAAGGAGAAGAAGGTGACTGGAACTATGATTCAGATGATGAAGATTTCAGTTATGATGAAGATTCAGATGGAGAATTAGTGAAGAGGAAGAGCCAGTTTCCAAGATATAACAATGATACTGAGATACCTCATTTTGAAGTAAGCATGGTGTTCAGAAGCAAAAACCAGCTGTGCAAAGCTTTGAGAAAATATGGTCTTGTTACAAAGAGAAGCATCAGGTTTGTTAAATCTGAGAATGACAGGGTGAGGGCCAAGTGTGGATGGCCTGGTTGTCCTTGGCTAATCTATGCAGCCAATACATCAAGAACATCAAGAATGCAGGTGATAACTTACAATGATTTTCATGAATGTGCACAGAATAGATGCAACAAACTTGTTACTGCAAAGGTCATTGCACAAAGATATGAACATTTCATATTAGCAAATCCAATGTGGAAAATTGAAAGCATTAAAGCAACTGTTCTACAAGACATGTTTGCTGATGTTTCAACCTCCAAGTGCAAGCATGCAAAGAAAATTGTGATGGATAGATTGATGTCTGGAATGGAGAATGAGTACACTAGAGTTTTTGACTATCAACTTGAGGTGCTTAGGAGCAATCCTGGAAGCACTGTTGCTGTATGTATGGATCCAACAAACAAACAACAAAGTGTTTTTCATAGTTTCTATGTTTGCTTCAATGCTTTGAAGAAAGGTTTCAAGGCTGGTTGCAGGAAGGTTATAGGCCTTGATGGGTGTTTTTTCAAAGGGGCAGTAAAAGGTGAATTACTATGTGCCATAGCAAGAGATGCTAACAATCAGATGTACCCTGTGGCTTGGGATGTAGTTGAGCAGGAAACAAATGAATCTTGGAAGTGGTTTGTTGCCTTGCTCATTAAAGTTCTGGATATCAACAACAATGGAGAAGGCTGGGTGTTTATTTCTGATCAGCAGAAGGGCCTACTAAATGCAGTGAAGGATTATCTTCCTGCTGCACAGCACAGGATGTGTGCTAGACACATATATGCTAACTGGAGGAAGAAACACAGAGATCATGAGTGGCAGAAGAAATTTTGGGCAGTTGCCAAAGCTTCAAATAGGCAAGACTTCAACTACTACAAAGCCAAGCTAGCACAGGAGACACCTGAAGGGGCTAAAGACATAATGAGAACAGAACCTGTTCATTGGGCTAGGGCATTTTTCCAGTGGGTTCAAACTGTGAATCAGTAGACAACAACCTCTGTGAGTCATTCAATAATGCTATAGTGGATGCTAGGTTCTATCCTATAATCTCTATGCTAGAGAAAATTAGGAAGAAAATACTAGTGAGAATTCAAGAACAAAGATTGAAAGGAGAGAAGTTTACAGGAAAAATATGCCCTGCCATATTTAAGAAGCTGAAAAAAAGTATTGCAATGACCCAGTGGCTTGAGGTGCTGTGGAATGGAGAAGATGGTTCTGAGGTTAAGCAAATCAATGGGAGGGGAAGGCAATACACAGTCAATCTTGACAAAAGAACATGCTCATGTGGGTACTTTCAGCTAGCAGGGCTTCCTTGCCACCATGCAATCAGTGCAATATACAAATGCCAGAAGCAAATTGATGATTTTATTAATCCTTGCTATTCTGTTGAGGTGTTCAACACAATATATGAGCACTGCTTGCAGCCTGTGGAAGGTGAGGAGATGTGGCCAGTGTCACAAAATCCTAGGCCTGTAGCACCTGATTATGTGAGGATGAAAATGCCAGGAAGGCCAAGAAAGAATGATAGGAAGAGAGAAGAACAGGAGAAACCAAAGGGGAAGAAAATGAGCAAGCATGGCATCATTATGAAGTGTTCCATGTGTGGAAATCCAGGACATAACAAGTCAGGATGCAAGAAGAATCCTGAGAAAGGCAAGAGGAAGAATGCACATCTAGCAAAGAAAATGAAGAAAACATTTGAGGTATTACATTGTATTATATTTCTCCCTGATTTAATTGATTTTCCATTATGAAACTGCTTTTCCGGAATTACATTGTATTCTTCTCAGGGACCTCAAAGTACTACTGCTGGTGGTACTGCATCAACTCCCCAAGCACCACCAGCTAGATCAACTCCTCAAGCAGCACCAGCACCACCACCAGCTAGATCAACTGCAGCAAGAGGGAGAGGAACTGGAGCTGCAACATCTTTCAAGCCTCTAAGGAAGAGAGCTGCAACATCAGAATCTGGGCCATCCTCAGTGCATCCTCCAGCAGCTACATCAAGTTCAGCAAGAGGGAGAGGAACTGGAGCAAAAAGGGGGAAAAGAACTGCTGCATCTGCAATGCCAAGCTTCTCTTATTTCACTTGCTCAGGGAACTACTAAGTTGCTGATGTACTAGACCTTTGTTTTTTCACTTGCTCAGGGAACTACTGCATCTCCTTTTGTTATTGTTGCACTGATGTAACTTTGCAAACAGTGTGCTCTTTTGGATAATGTTCACTAGACCTTGAAATATTGTCTCCAAATGCCCAATGGCTTATCTTGTTCATGATCAGTGAAAACTTCTTTTGGCAATTGTGCTTCTTTTCTTTTCTTGTTCATTATCTTGTTCAATTTTTGCATATACAAATGCCAGAGCATATAGAAATGCCAAAACATATACAAATGGCAGCATTACAAATGCCAGAACATATACAAAAGCCAGGATAATTTCAACATTGGTGACAACATTTCAGATTTCAACATAGCATCACTTCAATACAAATGGCAGCAGTGCCAGATCACATTTTTCATTTAAAAGGATAGGTTTGCATCATTTGAACACAAATGGCAGCATTGCCACATCACACATTTCAGAGCAAAAGGACAGGTTTGCATCATTTCAACACAAAAGGCAGCATTGCCAGAGAACTACTAACTGAACAACTCAGTTCAATACCATTTTCCCTACCACTAAACCTAGCACAAACACCATGAAAACAAACACCACATTCATATATTTGATCTTCAGTGCATCTATCTCTGCATTCTTCTCTTTCAGTTGTGCTTGCAGGGACAAAAGCATCATGCCTTCTCTTTCAGATTGATCTTCAGACATTGGGGAAACTGCATTTGCATCTTCAGGCCGATGCCCAATTGCTTGACCTTCAATCTCCAGACTTCATCACGCAAATCACCAATCAACTCACTGAAGAACTGTGGGAGTGGATCATCATGCCATTCAACATAGCCACAACCACCACTTTGCCCATTTGTCCAAAATAAAAAATTTCAGAGAAGTCTGGAGCAGAGGGGCAGAAATGAAAAGAAAATCGAACAAACAATCCTCACCAGTGCATTCACGCAAGCGTAGTACCTCCTGCCAGGATTTTGACGGCTCTAGGAGATCCATCTGGGTGCCTTCAGTCGCGGATTGCAATGGCAGAGCTTGGGCGGCTCGTATGCCATTGCATCCTCCCTGTACCGCACCAGCGACCTACTTTCCGACTCCCTCCTTCCGCTGGCTCGACAGAATCCGGGAGCAGAAGAACCCCACAACATCACCGCCGCCGTGGATCGCCGACCAGCTTTGCGAATCGCCGCCGCCGCCGCCCAGCTATGAAGAACCCTAACCCCAAATCGCCACCGCGCCCTTCTGTTCGACCACGCGCACACTTAAAGCTAGAAAGCCACGGCACTGTGCTTGGCCCACCAGTCAGAAAAGCAATCCTGCTTAATCCTTGCCACGTCAGCGTTTTCTAGCCTAAAACCACTGTCAGGTTCAATTTAGAGCGGGATTAGTCAGTTCAGGGTGCGAACGACAGGGATTTGGAGGTTGGGGTTTGATTCGCCGAACCTCTACAAGATCAAGGTTTAAAATGGACTTTTTTCATAGCTCTGCCTCTGCTGTCAACATCTAGATCCAGAATCGTATGCAGGTTATATGTGATGTGACGCTTCCTGCACCAAAGCTTCACGATAACGCTAGACCATGGCCATGCAGCTATTGGAGGGGCCGGCGACGAGATGATGGAATGCATTCGTGAATGAACGTAGATATGGATGGAGACAAGTGCCGTACCTGCCCCTCGAGGAGAAAATTATTCTCGTGAATGTACCCATCGCGTGCCGGCTCAGCCAACAAGACGGACGGTTCATTATTACACGTCCGGAACTTGGCGTGCCACCAGTCCTAGCGTACTATAAATTGGGCGACTCCGAGGTGTAGAGTAGAGGCACTAGAACCACGAACCCGCCCTCGTCCTCCCCACCGTGGGTGGCCATGGCCAGAGCCAGACTCCCTCTTGCCGCTTGCGTCGTCGCGTTCCACCTCTGCCTTCTCCTCTGTCCGACCTCCTCTCTCCGCCGGCTCCCCGAAGCAGAGAGCGTGGCGGCCCGCCATGGCGGGAGCAGCAGGACGGCCTACCACTTCCAGCCAGCCAAGCCCTGGCAGAACGGTATGTAGGAACATTTAGCTGGTCGCTTTTGATGAATGACTTTATCTAGCTAATCTGATCCTTTGTGTTGCTCCATGTCGCCGTATGCTTCGTCGCCTTCCACCTCTGCCATGTCCTCTCTCCGGCTCCCCGAAGCAGAGAGCGTGGCAGTCCGCCATGGCGGGAGCAGTAGGACGACAGGCTACCATTTCCAGCCCGCCAAGAACTGGCAGAACGGTACGTAACAACTCAATTTAGCTGGTTGCTTTTGACGAATGAGTTCAGCTAGCTTATCTGATCCTTTGTGTGTGTTGTACATGTCCGGCCAATTGCTGCTTGGGCTGATGGTGCGGAGCATGCAGATCCGAATGGTACGTACGCCCTGTTCTCCAAGTTCTATATTATTGCTCTTTTTGTCTGATGAGTAAAGTGTGCTCGCTTGCTACTCCATCCGTTTCTAAATATAAGCCTTTTTAGTGATTCCGACACGAAGAAAAATGAGTAAATCTACACTCTAGAATGCGTCTATATACATCCATATGTAATCCATACTAGAATCTTTAAAATGTCTTATATTTAGAAATGGAGCAAGTAGTTGCTAGATTACGGTTATATTCACAACAGCCATATGACAACAAATTTTTATGTAATAATTATATTACGTAATATGAAATTCTGTATATTTTTTCAGTAATTTAGTATTTATCAATACACTCCAATTAATTTTGTCTCCAACTCCTAATCACACGCATGCACACAAACAGAAAGTATGCACTCACACGCCACATCTCTTCCTGGACCATGCGTGAGCTGCATGTAAACATCGATCAATGATCACTAAATACCTTGAGTTGTCGCTCGTTCTGTTGCAAGAGGAGAAAGATTCGTGCATATGCAAACAAAGCCAATCCACATAGGGCAGCACTGATGTGTACAGTAGCAAACTACTTTCACAATTGGAGCTAACTGTAGCTAGTAGCCTAGTGCTTGATTTGATTAGTTCATGTGGCTTATTTGGAATCGGATGCGGACGTTGCATGCCGGCTTGCCTAGTGTTGCACGCTGCTTTTGCTTTCACGCATGCGTAACTGTCCGTTCTTCAACAATCAACATTGTTGGTGCCCATCCATGCACCACTTTCTTCAGTATAGCTCAACCCCTTGCAGCAACGGCCTTTGCACTTTTGGTCTCTGCTAATAGCTCTAGTGGAGTAGCTAATAAGCCAATGAAAAGAAACTAAAAATGTTCTCGCAAAAAAAAGAAACTATAAATGATCAATTGGGTCAGTAGGATGCTTATTTTCGAAAACAAGCTGAATTCCATGTTTCTTTCTATCCATGCATGAGAACTATACATGTAAACTTAATATAGAAGAAGATAAAGTACATGGTCAAGAAAAGAAAAACAGCCTGCAGCAACCAATTTAGCTTTCGTCCTCGAAACTGCACTGCACCTACGGGCTAACACATGGACACGTGGTTTCATGTTCTTTGAAAGAGCCGTACACAATGACACAATGCTATAGAAATTTCTCTAATCATTTTCGTTGCATGTACCTACAGGGCCGATGTACCACAACGGAGTGTACCACCTCTTCTACCAGTACAACCCACTGGGTGCGACATGGGGCAAGGGCAACCTCTCTTGGGGGCATTCGGTCTCCCAGGACCTTGTAAACTGGGCCGCCCTCGAAACTGCGATTGACCCTACCGCCCCCTTTGACGCCAATGGTTGTTGGTCAGGCTCGGCCACAATTCTCCCTGGGGGCGTCCCAGCCATGCTCTACACCGGCGGCGACGCCGACCGCGTGCAGGTGCAGAATATCGCCTTCGCCAAGAACCCCGCCGACCCGCTGCTCCGCGAGTGGGTGAAGCCCGCCTACAACCCCGTCATCCCGCACCCGGCTGACGTCCTCTTCAACCAGTTCCGCGACCCTAGCACTGCATGGGTAGGCAGCGATGGCATGTGGCGCATCCTCGTCGCGGCCCAGGTCGGCAGCAACAACACGGGCATTGCCTCCACGCTCGTCTACCGGAGCAAGGACTTCCGGCATTGGGAGCGGAACGCCTCACCGTTGTACACATCGCGCGCCGCCGGCATGGTCGAGTGCCCAGACCTGTTTCCGGTGGCGGAGCCCGGCATGGACGAGGGACGCCTCGACTACGCGGCCGGTACGGCGAGTGGTGCCATGAGGCACGTGCTGAAGCTGAGCGTGATGAACACGACCGAGGACTACTACGCGGTTGGGCAGTACGACAACGTGGCAGACACCTTCACGCCGGAGGTGGACGGCGAGCGCATCATCGAGGACTGCCGGACGTGGCGCCGCTTCGACTACGGCCATGTGTACGCATCCAAGTCCTTCTTCGACGCGCGCAAGAACCGGCGTGTGCTGTGGGCGTGGGTGAACGAGTCCGACAGCGAGGACGACGACATCGCCAGAGGCTGGTCCGGCCTTCAGGTGCACTCAATTTCCGATCAACTAACTGATCATGCTCATTGTCTACTTGAGACTTTTTATTATGATGCATACATTCTGTGGTGAGTACTCCTTCTATAAACTAATATAAAAGCGCTTAGGTCATTATTTTAATGATCTAAATGCTTTTATATTGGGAGTACCTAGAACTCATCTAGATGAGACGTAATTTGGTCTCATTCATCTGGAAAACAAGAACGGATACAACCCACGTCAGCACACACGCATCTTATAGCACCACATCCAATGGCTATAAAAGGTGAATGAGACCAAATTAAATCTCATCTAGATGAGTTCTAGCAAAACTGTTTTATATTAGTCTACGGAGGAGGGAGTAATTAAGTTGGCCCAAGGGTTAGTAAAGGTCCGTCCACAAAAAAAGGAGGTTAGTAGAGGTCCACTTATAATTTAGCTTGGGAAAAATTGGTAATTTCATATTATTAGGGGGGGGATTGTTTAGGTCCTATATAATGAATCAAATTATAATATAAAAACCTAAATAAATGTTTTTGAACCTGTTTTTATGGCTTCCGAGCACACGCCCGCGTGAGCCATGGGTAGGATTTTAATCGTGCGATGTCAGTAACGTGTCGGCTGGTGGACCGAAACAAAACGAATCCAGCCGAGCCACCCATCTCTCTGCCGGACCTGCACCATCTCATCTCCCGTGCGTACCTTTCTCCACACTCCGGCCACCTCCCTACAATCCCAGGCGAACTCCCTCCGCCGCCGCCGACCAGCACCGGCCGGCCACCTCACCGCACTGCCTCCACCACCCACCCCTCGGTATAGCACCGCCCTGGGCCAGATCTGGCGAGATCCCACCGAGCAAAATCCCGCGTCGGAGCCCCTCCATCCACAGCCTTCTTCTCCGACGACGCCGCCCACCGTGGATTCGGCGCAGACCTTGGGGTGGACAGCCTCATCTCCTGCACCATCAACAGGGTCAGGACGGCGCTGCACTGCGACACCTGGATTTTGGCCTTGGTGTGAGCAGCCGGCGATGAGTCTGGAGTCAAGAATGAACCGCGAAATAGGTGGTAAGGAGATGGTCCTTAGCACACAGCAATGGCGGTGGTTCAGGTATTGACTCGGTGAATGCGCATTTTCATTTGGACGGACAGTAAGATGCTAGTGTTGGTGCTTGCCTATGAGGTTACATGTTTCTGATACAGCAAGATAGACGTTTTCTGTAGGAACTCGCCCTGAAATCTGAGCGGCCATGTCCTGCTGGTCATATGTTATGTTTCTTTTCAGACAGCCTTAGGTTCCGAGCTACAAAGAATCAACTTTGCTGTGTTAACTTCTCAGATCAATCTGCAGTTTCTTTTGTCATGTACTAGTCCCTAATATTTAACATCCTTGTGCACGGACGCTAAGATGGGAACGAACATAGAGCAGCCGCAAACTAGTACTGTATATTCATAAGTTCAGACGGTTGGACTGTAAAATTCACAACGAAGATTAAAAAGATACTCCCTCTGTAAACTAATATAAGAGCGTTTAGATTACTAAAATAGTGTTATAAAGACTCTTATATTAGTTTACGGAGGGAGTACAAGGAAACGATGGATTCATTGTCTGACAATCCATAATGATATGCAGTTTGACTTGGATAACTGACGGTGCAGTAGACTACGACACCTGAAAAACACCCGGATTAGTTCCGAAATACGGAGCACAAACACCTGAAAAACACCCAAATTAGTTCCAAAACTTGCCCAATACGTGATAGGTAGTTGCTAGAGATGCTGGTGCGAGCTGCCCATAGTTCCACTCCCGAGAGCGTTGTGTTTTCTTTTTTGTGCACAAAAAACTCAACCAACACATGATAGGTAGGTGCTAGAGATGTTGGCGCAGATCCACTCCTGAAAGCGGTGTGTGTGTTTTCTTCGCACAAAAAACTCGCCCAACGCATGATACGTAGTTGCTAGAGATGCTAGCGCGAGTTGCCCAAAGATCCACTCCTGAAAGCGTTGTGTGTGTTTTTTTCGCACAAAAAACTCGCCCAATGCATGATACGTAGTTGCTAGAGATGCTAGCGCGAGTTGCCCAAAGATCCACTCCCGAGAGCTGGCGAAGTATCGTATGGTTCATGCTCAATTGTTAGACTTTCTTGATTTTTAGAAGCCTAATGTGACTACTAAGTCTGCATGGGAGATCTTTGTAGTTTCTCCTGAAAACAGGGGAAGTAAGAGATAACCAGGATATTTCACAGTGAACAAATTATGTAATGGGACTGGCAGATCACAAACCTGCATCTGGTCATGGACTGAGACCATCCTAAGTAATAATAAGCTTAGAAAAAAAATTCCCAATCTTGGTGTATATTCATTTTTATTTCCATTTGTTTCTGTTTATACCTAGGATCGGATCCTTGTTCAGTTGCACATGTTTGGCTCGATGAATGGTGCTTATAAACATTCTTTATACCTTGCATTGTACAAGTTGTCCTTGGTCATTATTTATTAATTTAGTTGAATATCATCGATTTGATGAACTGGTTGCCCAACTTCATGATTTCAGTGACAAGAGTGTTTTACTTGCTCTGATGTTGTTTTTACTCGTAAAGATTGGATTTTAGATGTTTTGCACCATTAAAAGGTCTTTACTTATATACTAACTGTCTATGATGTGCGCATCCAGATTGTTCCAAGGAAGGTGTGGCTTGACGGTGACGGGAAGCAGCTGCGCCAGTGGCCGGTTGATGAGATAGAGACACTGAGGACCAAAAGGGTCGGCCATCAGTTGGTTGGACTGCACGTCAACACCGGTGGGGTGAAGGAGATCACCGGCGCGGGCGCACAGGCGGCCGTGGAGGTCGTCTTCCAGATCCCAGACTTGGAAGGGGCCGAGACCTTCGAGCCCAAGTGGCTGCTGGACCCTCAGAAGCTGTGTGAGGAGAGAGGCGTGTCCGTGCCAGGCGGGGTCGGCCCGTTCGGGCTGCTCGTCATGGCCTCCGGCGACCTGCGGGAGCACACGTCTGTATTCTTCAGGGTGTTCAGACGCAGCGACAACTACAGAATCCTCATGTGCACCGACCTCACAAGGTAACACAGCTCCCTAATGCAGATGGAATTTTTTTAAGCATCAAGCCATTTAGCATATATTTAGTCAGTACAGTCCATTATCTTCTATCTTCTTATCCATGATTCCAACAAAAGCAATAACCAACAGCCAAATGGTAGCAGCAAACATAAAAGTTCAGTTAGAGACGAAGGGAGGAGGAGGAAATCAGCAGCCTTCCATTAGATAGAATTCTACAGGATAGTGGGTAAAGGAGCGTGTCTCTGTTGTCGGTTCCACTCCTCGTCTCTTATCATTAGGCGGGGTCTTTTGAGGTTGATTGGAGCCATTAAAAGGCTCTATATATACCTGTATAAACGAAAGAGAATCCGGATTACGGCCAACACACTTGCACTATAAATAAATCACGAACTAACCCGCATCCTCAGTTGTGCAATCTGGGTTATGTATTGTACTGAGAACGGTACCTCAACCCCTGACATCTGTGTGAGAGGCCCTGCATTGTGTTACATTCACAGTAAATTCCATGCACAGGAATGATTGTAGTTTTATTGTTCCTTACACTGTACCAACACTGAATGATATACCTGGTGCAATATCTCCAATGATGCTGGAAATTGTTTGTGTTTTATGACCAAAAGGCACAGCAACAGCTCTCACTCGCCCTGCAATTAGTACCATCTGATATGCATCATTCCTGTGCAACCAATTGGATTCATCGATGTTTCCCCTAAATATTTTCCTTGTCGTGAGGGATGCCTTCATGTGATCGGGATGAATTTGGCATATTTGATAAGCCTGCAAGAAATTTGGTGACACCACATCAGTACATATATATCTTAATAATATGCAAGCTAATAAAATGAAAACACTATTATATGGCACCACACAACTTGCACATGATATATTGTTTATAGTTGGGTTACACAATTCTTATTGTCGTTCAGGATGGCAATAGTAGCCTTTGTCCGCTCCCTGTCCCTTTGCCTCCTTATCTCTTTAGGGTCTATATATAGATGAAAATAAGCTGATTAGCATCAACAAATAGGGGTGTATGCAATGCGTCGATCGTCATTACCAATGGATGTGGACACCGGTGTTTGTGTTTCATTTTCCTGGCCATTGATTTCGGCAGAAGCATCAGACATTTTTTTCTGACTGTAGGCTTGACGTTGTCTGTTCAATATCTGATCCCTATTTTGTGAATACCACTTCCTTTCCAGTT
Source organism: Triticum aestivum (assembly GCF_018294505.1). NCBI lineage: Eukaryota > Viridiplantae > Streptophyta > Magnoliopsida > Poales > Poaceae > Triticum > Triticum aestivum. Next base: position 767,367,195 of record NC_057797.1, on the reverse strand, counting down.
GCCTCTTTGTGCTCCTTAGGGTCTAGATCTACGATACATTATACTAGTTATTATAATTTAGCGTCTCAGCAGTTACCTGAATAATGGAACATAAGCCAGCAGTACAAGGTTATTTTTACTTTGGAACATGACCAGGGGTGTATGTGCCACACTTTGGACGTCATTAAGCAGCACTTTTGGAGCCTGGTTATTTTCACGTGCATCACGACGTCTTTTGAGAATGGCATCCTTATTTCGTGCGTAATATTCTCTGTCCCTATGCATCTTCAATTCTTTAGGATCTGTATAAATACAGACAGAAAGTTAGCACATCAGCAGCAGCAGTGTTCATCATCCCAGAAAAACAGTAGCGCTCAGTAGGCTGATAGTTACCCAACGAGTGGGAGTTGCTTATATCCTGAAATGGGGTGCGTGCCCCCGCGCGATTGGGAGATGACATACTGTCGCCTTCCTGGATTGAATATTGGAACATAACCATGAACACAATCTATCAGTAATATCTGCCAAGAGGGTTGAATGAAAGCATATCAGTTAGAAACAGATTGCAGATCTGATCCCTGTTACCATTAGTGCCAACTAATGTTCATCTGTTGACCGTAACGATTTTTGGTTTGGTGACATAATGACTGATTTCTACACTCACTCTTCTTAAGAATAAACTGCTTGTTATGTTTAGCCATAATATTGTAGTGGCAACCTCTTCTGTTTTTTTGTGGGCGAACTAATCTGAGTTGTTCTTCTTTTTGGTTATTGTGGACGAAATAATCTGAGTTTTTCTTATAAAGTGGACGAAATAAGTTTTCACTGACATTGTGAGATGAGAACTTTTTGCTAAAAGGTACAGAAGTAGCCTCTCGTATTTTGTATTGATGAAGTGCTGCTGTGACATACGTCAAGTTTTGCCTTAAGCCCTTTTTTTCTCAAGGAACCCTAATGCATTGGCAGCCTAGTTGCCGCTAAAAGCTAAAGAAGCAGCTAAAGAACCATTTTAATTTTGAAGTGCTGATGTGGCCGCTCCATTTTTCTTTAAGCTTTATTTTTCTCAAGGAAGTAATTAGCATACTGACAGCTCACCTTGGCAAACAATTCACTTTCGCTGAGAGATGTTTTCGCAGTAGTGAAGTTGAAATCAATGGTTCTTTAGCTGTCACACAAACTGCTGTCGCTGGGAACGTATATCTAGCTGCACATTGTTTGCCTTTGTTGCAGTATGCATGGCGATGCAGCACAAAATCTTGTTAATTTGGTTGTCAAGGAGAAGGAAAAGTATATTGTTATTGAGAGACCACATCTAAGGAACCTTACAAGATCTTCTTATCAGTAACACTAAGATTTTCTTCCTCTTATCATCTCCAAAAAGTTAGCTTAACTTTCAAAATTGCACTGTTCGATTGCTTATCCATGTGAAGTTGTCCGGCCTTCTGTCTGTCTGTCTATCTATGTAGCAATTCATTTACTTCAGAATTTTCTGCAGTTGCAAATTCATATTTCTTCTGTACCTCTGTGCAACAGATCCACTCGGAGAGACAAAGTGTACAAGCTGGCGTATGGAGGATTTGTAGACATGGACATGGAGGAGCAAGGGAGCACCATATCTCTCAGAACACTGGTAATCAAGATTCTCTCAGGACATTGGTATTCAAAATTCTTCAACCTGTGATTTCATTGTCTTGTCCCAACAATCAGGTTGACTATTCGGTGGTGGAAAGTTTCGGAGGCGGGGGGCGGACATGCATGACTGCAAGGGTGTACCCTGAGCACGCAGAGAAGAGCAACAGTCACGTGTTCGTTTTCAACAATGGAACCGGCGGCGTGAAGGTGACCAGGCTTGACGCTTGGAGGCTGAAGACAGCGACCGTGAACGTGGTGCCATTACGCGGATGAACTTGGACGGATGAGGTGCTATTATACACTAGGAGATACTACTGAACTTGCAGCATTGCTGAAGCAGCCGATGACATCAGAAACAACTGTTAGTATTGTGTAGCCGCTGCAAGCTTGGAGTTTCTTCTGCTAGTGGTAGTTTCCAGTTCGTTGCTGAATCATGAATGGATGCCCAGATAAATTGGATTTCGTGTTGGTGACTACCGATTATGTGGCTGCTGCCGGATTTCATCAGTTGTTGGCAGCCGATGGAGTTTTTTTTTTGTTTGACACTGCCGATGGAAGTTGATTGCAGTGCACACTCGTGACTGCTTTATCCTTTGCCCTAGAGGTCTAAAATTCTGAACATTCAAAACTGTTAGGGAGTGGCAACTACATTTCCCACGTGACTGCTTTATCCTTTGCCCCCGATGGATGAACGAAATGATTGTATACCCATGTGTGTTTGAGCTCACAATTATGTAAGCCATTTATTTGGCAAACTTCGGTAATTGTCAAAAAGCACGACCTACTAAACCTGGTATTTGAGTAATAATATAAATAATTTCCTGGCAAAAAAAGGGCCTCTTCTGCCAGCTAGAATAAGAGAAGTGCATATTTCAACCCCAAACTCTTACACTAGTCTAATTTACAATCCCGAACTTCAATACCATCTACGTTACAACCCCCAACTCTTAAAACCGTTCAGAATTCAACACTTCTCTCCCTGTTGACCAGTTTTGACCTCTTGACTAGTGAACAGTAAATTTTAAAAAATCAAAAAATAATTTCGTTTTTTTGCACAAGGTGAACTGTAAATTCAAAAAAATAAAAGTTGAAAAAAATAAAAAAGTAAAAAAATAATTTTGATTTTTTCACCGGTTGAACAGTAAATTCAAAACTTTCAAAAAAAAAATATCAATGCATGCAAGATGTATCAATGCATGAGGTCCATGCCAATTTTTAATCCATTTGGACACCTGAGTAACCCTCAGCCAAAAAAAATCAGCCCGAACAATGCACAAACAGTTAATTGTTTCACAGACTTCACATTTGTCTTTTTTGTGAGAGCTACTCAAATGTCCAAACAAGCTAAAAAAATGTAATTTTTTTTTAAAAAAACTGTTTACCAGGGTTTACCAGGTGAAAGAAAATTAGTTGTTTTTTGAGTTTACGGTTCACCCAGTCAACGGGTCAAAACCGGTCAGCTTGCTCAAAACAGGTTAAGAGGTAGAGAAGGGTTGAATCCTGACCGGTTTTGAGAGTTGGGGGTTGTAATTTAGACGGTATTGAAGTTCGGGGTTGTAAATTAGACTAGGGCAATAGTTCGGGGTTGAAATATGTACTTCTCTCTTAAAGTTAAGAGAGGGCCTCTTTTCTTCTAAGGATTAATTAATTGGTGATTAAAGTTTCTGTATCCAGAAAGATTTCCAGTGGCTTCTTCTTTTGACCGTAGTACTCTACTAGTCTTTTATTCTCTTCTGCTAGATCAGTAAGTGAAGTATATAACAGAAGCAGAATAAAACCGATTTTGGATAACTCTCGCGCAACTGTGAGCTCAAGGAGATCCATTTGTAGAATCGTGGCTTCACTTGGAATAATGAGAGGGCGAACCCCGCAATGTGGACATTAAGAACTTTGCCCAACGATAACAACAAAAAAGAGGAGCATCTACGATAACTTCATGTAAGTCACAAACTTTGCCTGACCCCTCCACAAAATAAAATGGCAACCATGCTATCGCAAGGCCTTTGATTTTGTTAGAGACGACTACATTTTCGATCTCGCACAAAGAAGGGGGGTTCCCGAGCTGGTTCGGAGGCTGGATCGCTGTCTTGCGATACATCTTCATCGTGGATCCTTCTCAAAGGTACATGGGCGAGGGTTGCAGCAAGGCGACCCACTCTCTCTGTCGCTTTTTGTCCTCATCATCACCCCCCCCCCCCCCCCATGCGAGAGATCCTCGATGTGGCTACTAAGCACAACCTCTTGCCACTACAAGAAATCTGTTAATACATGACGGAACCAAACCGTCATGGCTGGGCACAAAACCATCACGGATGGCCACGCATGACGGATTCGAAATCCGTTATGTATACCGCGTCATAATACATGACGGAACCAAACCATCATGGCTGGGCACAAGATTGGTGGTAGAGGGGCCACTTTCCGCGCCTCGCTCTATGTTGCCGCCGCCATTTTTTTGCTGCCATCAAGCAGGACATCCAAAAATCTGATAACTTTTTTAGATTCTTTTGGTGAGGTCATTGTTCTCTCCACCAACATCCACAGAAGCTCGGTCGTCCCTATTCGTTGCGGCAACCGTAATCTCAATGACACCCTGCAAAGCTTGTCGGGTAGGTGAGCTTCATTCCCGATCAAGTACATTGGCCTGCCGCTCTCCATGTGGTAACTCAAGGGAGTGGGTTTCCAACCGTTTGAGGACAAAATTGCAGCAAAGCTCCCTCCTTGGCAGGGAAAGGAATATCACTAGATTGGTTGTACTACTTTGGTCAAGTCCATCCTCACCTCGCAGGCAATATTTCACATCACCCCTCTACTCCCCCCGGAGTTCTCAAACCCCTTTCATGTGTGAGTCCTCTCTTCTCGAGTTCTGCTCACCACTTTTAGATGACCGACGACATCCTTAACAGAGAATTCACGTCTCAAGTGCTTGAGAGAAGTAACAAAGTTCCTCCACTAAGGAGGAAGTTTTGAAATAATGTAACCCGCTACAAACTTGTCCCTTAACTCGAACTTCAGGAGATCTAGCTCCTTAGCGATGCACTATATCTCATGAGTCTGGTCCAGAACATGACGGTTATCAACCATCTTGTAATCAAGGAATTGCTTTATAGCATACAACTCGTTTCCAGCATCGGTTGCGCCGAACTTAGCTTCAAGGCGCATCTCACAAGTTTTTGGAGACCCGCATACGAAGATATGCGTCAACCAACTTGTCTTCAATCACACTAAGAACGGCTCCCACAAAGACAGTGGTTGCTTCCATGAACGCCAAATCCTTTTCAAGATCAATCGTTCCACTGGAATCAAACCACTGACCTAGAACACGTTCATAGGTGTGAGTCACAAGGTGATCTTTGTCTGTCAACGCTTGAAGTGTGTTCCCGTAAACAGGGTCCGCTTCGACGTTGCGGCAATTTCATTTGGTCACTTAGTCAAACGCACACAAGTTTGTCGTCATGCTGCCCCTCTTAATTTTTGTTCAAGAGAGCTCTCTGATCTATTAATAGCATGTAACCGTACACAAATCCCCATAACGAATAAACATTACAATCATGATTCGACTGTAATTAATTTTACCTTAATTTTTTTATTTGAAGAAGTTTTTTTTTGCAGGGATCATTTGAAGAAGAATTTGACCTCAGTTGCAAGCGAGCTGGTATGTAAACCACGCCATACTGACCTGGACATTCTCTTCCGATGGACGCGCGTGCAATGCATGAACTGGTAAATGGTAATGAAACTACTCCCTCCGTTTCCTAATATAAGAATTTATAGCTATTTCAATATTAACTATATACATACTAATATATATATATATATATATATATATATATATATATTCATGATAATACGTGTCTCATTTATATCATAAAGAGCATAGTACAAGTCACGTACATATTGACCTGACAAAATTGAAAAGGCAGCAGAACGCTAGCCTTTGCACACAGGAACACCAGTCAAGAAGTAAAATTACAAACAAGGTTGAAGAATCCTCTGAGCTTGACACTAACGCCTGTCACCACCATAGCAGCCACCAAAGGACAAAATGACGGATCACCTCCACACCCGAGCTCGACGCGGCTCCATCGCTGATATGCGGCTTTACGGACCTTCAAGATGGCTCGTCAATAAAAACGAAGCCATTGTCGTTGAATGAATCAGACCGGGGCAATACCCAGACACGGCATCGAACACCAGATTTGGCACCCCCACTCAAATAAAACGTTGGAGGAGGAAACCATACCTGCCTGCCATGAACCACGAACTCAAATCCACTATCTTTCAGATAAACTACCTCCCAAGGTCCATATGACTCAAGAAAAAGCTAAAAGGTACTACTTCCTCTAGCGTGAAATACGCTTTTATATTAGGAGAGCGCATTGGGGGAGCGGAAGGAGTAGATTGCATGCGTACCTAAACCTACGTCTGCACTAATCACCACTCGATCATTGCGGCATTATTTATTTTGTGCGCGCACGCACGGGTGGGAATGGAATGGATAAATCCGAGAATTGGAAGACTGCACGCCTCTGGATTCAGTCAAGGGTGAGGGTAGTGCGGTGCCGAAAGTGCACGCCATTTCTCTACGGAGCCTTGCACTCCTGGTACTGCTTGCAGGCTGCAGCTGCCTTCACACTCAACTCGTGTTTACACTGGACTGGATCCATCACCACAGCACAACATGCTCACCGGCCACCGCTTATCCGTACTCCCTCGTAACGCGCGCCGGATCGACCCACACACACAGGAGCACCGAGCACGTACGTGTTTCGTGTACGAGATACACGTACTATTTTTTCTCACTATCTCACTAGCGTGTGGATACTGTTCAGTTCGTGTAGCGGTTCTGTCTTAGGGCAATGTCTAGCTGATCCCTTAAAATCGGTGAGATTTTACCCCTCTAAACCGGACCAGAACTCGTAAAGTGGTTAGAGAAGTAAAGATACTCCTTGGCCGAAAAATCGGCCCAAGACGCCTAAAGATGATCCCCGGTCCGTGTGGCAGAGTAAAACTTTCCCTCATCTCTTCTCCCGCCCGCGTGCCACCGTTCCTGCCGCCATCGTCACCACCGATGACCTCTACTCTAGCTGAAATGGGTAGCCAAGATCCTTACCCCATTGTCGACTCTCACTTGTCCGTCATTCAAAATCGTCGCGCTGGATCCCTCTGGTCGCCGCAGGCTTCACCAACACCGTCCCCGAGCACCGCCTAACCAAGACCGACACTCGAGCCCTCATCTGCTTCATCATCCACAATCGCCCTCCAACACCTCCACATCAGCCCGTCATTAATCGGCACCTCCCCGTAGCCGCCACCGCGCGGGTTTTGCCCGACGACACGTCCTACCGGCCGTGAGAGGGGGAGACAACAGTGGCGGCTTGGGTCATGGATCGCTGCCTTTGCCATTTCTATCGCATGAAGCGTGATGTCCCAAATTTGAGCAGTCGAACAAAGTTTTAGCAAAAGATTCCTTTTCCTTCCACCACTCTATCTTGCTCGGCTGCCTCTGCCGACCACTGTGCACGCCAATCCAACACCTTGTAGCCCCGTTGATCTCATCCCCCACCTTTGATTCACTCGTCGATCGCTGCCGCCAGGAGCTCAGACAACTAGGGCCACCACGAAGCCTCGTCTCCTCGGAAACAGAACCGCCGGAGGAGCTCACCCGCACTCGTGCTAAGGCCTCTTCCAATGCTCCACCTTGTACAGGTGCTAATCCTTTCACATAGGCAAAAAAATCTGATGTGGCAAGTTATTTAACAGGAGAGAGATGAGTGTGGTGATCCCAGGAAGAACCAATGCTAAACGCGTGAACCTAGGCAAAACATTTAAAAGAAGGGAGCCCACCAATACATGAAAAGCTTTAGTTGCTAAATTATTAAATGAAGCAAACTTAGCAACCATAAACTAAGCACCTATGCATTGCGGAGTATAGTTGCTAAGCTATTTAATGTGCTTAGCACTTAATCTAAGCACCCATGCATTGGCAGCAGCCTAAACGGTGCCGGAATTGCGGCCACACCGATGACCTTCCAATCACCGAAGTTTAGCCACACCAGACCATCCCCTCAGCCCCACTGTAAAAGAGAGTTTCACTGTCAAAGAGAAAAGAAAATCGTCCAAATCAACAAATTACTTTTTCTGCAGGTAAAAGCATATACAACCAGGTGTCTCAAACACCACCTATACATCCGGGCGGACAACCGGTCATTGGCGGTCAAAAAAATCCGACCTAGACAGGCTCCTCATATCGATCCTATACACCCAGGTTGTCTGCCACCCCTCATATGCAGCTCGACATACAGGCTGACGAGGAGCCAGAGGTGCGGCAGGCGGCCATGCACCCGGAGGTAGGTCCGTCCAGCACTGCTGGCACCGAAAATGCTAGACTCACGGGCTTTTACTGGTTATTACGGGCTCTTTTCAACTAATCAAACTTGCCCCCCCCCCTGATTTTCAGGGGGGGTGGGGCCCCTCACCCTGATTTCCATCCAATCAAGAAAACCCACCTCAGCCTCTCCGTGAATCCCGTAAAATTAATCCCGTGTGTGTAGCATTGCCCCTGCTGGCACGGAGGTCGTTGACATCTCTCACAATGAGGAGTGGAAGCTAGCTTTAGATTTTGTGTTGCATGATATTGTATGAATTTGGGATATAAAATATGAGGTACTACCTCCAATCCAAAATAAGCGTTACGACTTTAAACTAAGATTAGTTTAACCTTAGTTCAAAGCTACCGCACTTATTATGAATCAAATAGAGTAGTTGATTGCAGCGAGAAAAAAATGAGGGGTGACCGGTTACTGTTTAGGGACATCCTTCCGCCGAGCATATATAGAGGATCTGATTTGCGGAGTCCGGCTCCGAAACCTTTAGGGGAAACATCACTTGACTCTTGACAACGGCGAGCAGAAGAGCCACCATAACGATCGACAAGAGACGCGGAATCGCGCCGTTGGCACCAAGGAGCCGCCGTGTCCATCGGTCTGCCCTCTGCGCCTAGCGTCGGCCAGCCAGGAATGCAGAAGTTAACCTCACCGGGGCGACAGACAAAACTCACGACGGCGACAGTACCGTCGCCGTCGCATGGCGCGTGTGGCCCCACCGCGTAGGGCGCACCGACCTATGTCCCCCTCGGTCCTCCCTCTCGCCAACCTCCGCCGGGCCCGCGCCGCGTCACCCTGACGCGACCAGCACACGACGAGTCCACGACCTGCGCTCGCCCGCCAGCTCCGTCCGTCCGTCCCCATTAACGCCGACTCGACCTCTGCCCGGCCCCATCGCTGGCACGTTTGCTAGCGCGCAAGCTTAGCCAGTCGACGCAAAGCACACTGGATGCATGCGTCGGCGTCACGGTGCGTCCGGCCGGCGCCGCCGCCTGCCAGATGTTGATGCGACGATGTCTTGACTGGACTGGTACTAGCGGCAACTAGCAAGATTCCATCCACCATGGCCGAGGACGGACCGAGAATTTTCCAGCCTCCTCTCCACACCACACCATGGACACCCCGCCGGCCGTTCAGTTTCCTCGGTAAGCTGAACGAAGGGTCCTACTCCTACCAAGACCAAGAGGCATGACCGCGCGCGTCGGGTCTTCGTCGACGGCCACGTACGCGGGTGGGGTGCACGGTGGAGGAACCTACCTTCGGACACAAGGAGAGCATCTGGTGCTGCTGCCGTACGCCAGCGCCGAGTCACCCGCAGGCCCCGCCGCCACGCCGGCTTCTATATATAGCGGCCTCAACCAACAGGACGCACGGCCTCGCATAGGTTACTACTAGTAGGCCACGACCAACCGCTCCCGTCGATCGATCCGTCAGCTCCATCATCAGCTGATTGCCGCCGCCCATCCATCATCATCGGCGGCTTCCCCCGGACGACGCCGGCGGCCACGGACCACCTCTACGACGGGCTCGCGCCGTGGGGTGGCAGTGACGACTACGAGACGCTCGCCCCCGCCGGCGCGACGGGAGCTTGGGACGACTTCGGCGGCCTGGAGCTCACCTGGCCCCCGGCGGCCGGCAACTGATGATCGGCGTCGTCGTGTCAGTCGGCGCGTTCGAGGCTCCTGTTTTATCATCGCAGCCTCGACCGAGGCTAATTTGCACGGGAGATTGTACGTCTCCTGTGTCAAACCAGACATCTTTGATCTTTGGCCACACTAGTGATCTGATTACGTAGCTCGATCCATTTCAGGTTATATTTGCATGTATGGATGTGCCTAGCAAGCGCATGAGTATCCAGGCTAGCTATTAAGTACTTTCCTCATGGTTTTCGTGCTCTAGCTAGATAAACCTCAGTATAATGGAATAGTAATGCATGCAACTTGAGTCTAGCAATGTTAGTAATTAGTGAAAGCAATGGCGTTTTCTTCTTCGGAAAGGTGCCATAGCACCCGGATGCCCCGACCCTGCAAAACAACTGCCAAACAGTTGTGAGCTGAAAGCATAGGAGGAGAAAGAGAGAACAATTTCGGATGGAAAAAAATCGAGTTCAATATTAGTTAGAGACAATCCTAGTCGGTCTCCATGCATCCCCTCACTGGTTGGTATTATCTCCGTATACATTTGTACATAGACAAATCTAAGATAAATAATTGGGGATGGAGAAAGTATAATATACACTTCTTCCGTTCCAATAAGGTATGCATCAATTTTCATGAAAGTCAAACATTCACATGTTTGACCAAGGTTATACACTAAACTATCTTTCTTTTTTTGCGTGGATACACTAAAATATCAAACATCCGCAATACCTAACAGATAAAAATTAAAAATAATATTCATGATGGATCAAATGATACAAATTTGCTACTTTAGATATTGATATTTTCTTCTAAAAACTTCACCAAACATGTACAAGTTTGACTTTTAAAAAAACTAATACATCTTATATTGTGAAATGGAGTATATCCTTCTTTATTCGAAGGAAGCCAATTTCATAATCATTAATCATTTTAAAAAAGAAAACAAAACATAGTAACACCATGCGGCAATCCATTTTCCCTAGAATCGCCAAAAGGGGCACAGAATGTTAAACATGACATTTCTTATTTTATTTTCTACAACACCATGTGAACACCTTGATAGTGTGTGATCCTATTTGTATGTTAACAAAGGAAAGAAATTGACCAAAACGAATTTGAGAGAACAAAACACTTGAAGACCATGAAGTCTCTGACATCTACCTTGGAGGCCAAGGCTCTATTCTATCCATACAACTATCATTTATGTCCAAAGTCCTATTTCAGAACTAACATTCGTGTTCTCTGCATGGTTGTTTGAGGGTGTATATTGATCTACAAAAATAAAAATATTTGTGTTCCCTTACTTGGAGTATTTTTATATCAATGCATTAGGACCATCTAGAGAATCTTCATAATAAAAATCTTTAGTGTTTCCATACATATTTGCACACTGATAATGGCCATCCAATTTATAAAGTCTGGCTATAAAATAGACCCCTTCTCATCCTTCTCCTCACACCAACCAAATATAATCGATGGCTCGTCGGGGGAAGGCTAAGATCCAGTGTATCGCAGACGTCGCGAAGCGCAAGGCGACAATGAGGAAGCGCTTCCACATGCTTGCAAAGAAGGCTCAAGAGCTTGCAATCCTTTGTGGCATCCAAGGTTGCCTCTTGTGGTACCTTCCAGGCCATGCCCAGACAGACGTGCTCTGGCCATCGCTAAATGAAGCAAAAATAAATCCAAGAATAAGCAGCAAAACACTGGCTCAATCCAAGAGATGTTCAACAAGGCGAAGTGCAAGTTTTTAGAAGTCCAACGGCAGAACATCGACTTGAAGATCAAGGTCATGCTCAGTGACTTCTTTGTCGGTGACTATCGGGGCTTCAATGACATGCCTGATCACATGTCCCTCATCCTCAAATGGAGGGTGGAGAAGCACCTCATGGACATCAATGCAAGCCTTGAGAAGCTCCGTTCAGGGTCAGCACATGCATTGTCTCCAGCGCAACAAGGCGTGACATTGGCTATGCTGCCACCTACTATTGCGCATGTCAAATTCGCTACAGCGTTGCGAAAGACCGAGGTAATATCAATGGTTAATCCTATAACTATCTTGTGACCACCTCCTCTAATGGCGCAAACTCCTGTTTTGCAGGAAGACGTCTTTTCCCATGGTGCAAGTTCTCGATCATGTCCAGATGGTTTGGTCCAGTTGGCGCCATGGATCCGTTGCCCCCTTAGATGGTGGATCTGTCGCCTTATGATGATGTTGATGCTCCCATGACCCTGGATCGAAATCTCCGGCCTGGTACTCTGCCCTAACGCCTACAATAGCCACAACCTGCCTACTGGTTGGAACTATGTGACATCTTCATCAAGGTAGGATATTTTTCTCGTCATCGTTAAACTACCCTTCGACTATGAATAAGTTCTCTCCTGTACCTACTGTATTGTCTACATGTAGAGATGTGGCAATCGATAGATCTACCATTTTATTTATTTTTTTCTTGATTAAATATTGTTGTTCTCGGAGCCTTAGGCCCATTTTTAGAGTATCCATAGGTTCCAAGAGCTGACACTGGATTTTGAAATTTTCTTAGTGGATGTGTTTCCTTCCTTAAATGTTGTCCATTGTACTTGACAGTGGATTTTATAGTGTAATCCTTTCATGTCACTATTTAATGGAGAACTGGTGCTAAGAAATTCGCTGGCACCAATCTTGGTTAATTATCTCCTTTTGGTCTGTTTATTGCCTTTTTCTGTGAGTTATATGACTAGCTCGTTTATTCCTTTTTTCATCGTGGAATTACAAGACAGCCATGGAAACTAGTTGTATACCAATATGCACATATGATGGTACATGTACGGTGGCCAACTACAATTAAATGTTTTTGCACATGGTTCAAAGTTTGCATATATACAAAATCCTAATGCATGCAAACTTAAGTCGATCAGCTGATTAGTTGAATTGAGAATTCTAATAAGAAGGGGAAATTGACTATCATAAAAAGTAGTCATGGACAGGGATGCGTGGAAGTTAGCTATCACGTGCCACAACCATGACTAGGTGTCAAGATCTTATGGATTTTAACTCTAGCTAGCATGCCTGAACTTTTTTGGGACTGAATGGCTTTGACAGCAAAACACTAAGACGAGCTTTGAAAAAACACTCCGACACGGAGAGATACAAATGGGCCTTGATTTTTTCTCATATAACTAAAGCATATTTTAATGTATCTATAGTATGTACTAACCTGAATGCACTGTATGGGGAAAGGAGGGGCCTGTCAATCAGCCGATGCCTTCAACTTCAAGAGTCGGGACGGCCTCAATACCGACTTCAAGCCGACAATCAAATGATAAACTTGTTTTGACGGGACTAAAGTTCCAACAATTAGTAACCCTTCAAGCTCATGATGCCAAAGAGACACTTGGAGGCGAGTGGCGGAGCTAGACAGAATCAGCTAGAGGGGCGAAAGGTAAAATATGAATGTTTCTGGGTAAAAAAGTTCTCATCTTAGCCTTCACTATTTACTAGCAAGATGCCCGTGCATTTCACATGAAACATCAAGATGCTTTTTTTTTAATATAAAACACCTGTTGTGGTTGACTCATGCAGGAGTAATCCCATGTGTAAAAACTAATAATATCTCGAGAAAGAGAAGAGATAAGGTGAGGAGGTGTAGGGACTGATGGTGATTGGTGGTCGGACTGAGCGGAGGAATGAGGATGGACAACACCAGCAGCGGCCACCATGTTAGATTATTCCAGAGGCTTTCTTTTTTAATTGCTCGACAATGAGGTTGTGGGAGATAATGATGAACGAGAAAAAGACCTTATGTGCAAAGTGGAGAGAGGTGCGACTATCTTTTTGTAAAATTGCCATAGTTTGCTTTCTATCTGTCCTATATAGATCGGACGGTCTATATTGCAAGATGATAAGCACACCATCATCATCAACTCATTTTTTTTTATAAGAATAGAGTTTCTCTTTGCTCCGCCGTTGTTGGAGACACTTGTTCATTTTTCGTCAGCTCACGAAAACCGACCTATGTTAACAAAAACGAAAACCGACCTAATAGCACAACAACCACTGTGAAAACAACAGATTCCTCTGTCGGCATTCTTGGGGCCATCGTTAACATCAAAACGAAAGATTCCTCTATTGGCATTCTTGGTTCCTAATTATCACCACTGTCAAAACAGCAAAAGCAAAATTTGGTGCGCTTTGGGTTTTCAATATCAACTTGCAAATGAGATAGATATTACAAGAAAATTAATTGTATTTTAAAAAAAATTAAGATTTTTTTAATTCCAGCCTAATCAGCCAAGAGAAAAGGAAAACCCAATCCTTGAAAGAAAAAGAAAAAAGAAGCTTGCTCGTACATCCAAGGCCCCAATTACCAAATGGGCCGCCAAGTTGAGTATAAAACTGATCGAGCTTGTATTCATTCAATATTGAAAACTTGAAAAGGAAAAACATTGTTTATAAGCTAGGTTATAAATAGTGATCTCCACACACACCAAAAAGCGCACATGTATGAGGGACATATAACCACACTAGCATACCCCCTCCGTCCTTTAAAGAGTGTACTTCCAATTTTGTTGGAGGATTAAACTTTCTCAAAGTTTGACCGAATTTCTGCAAAAATGTATCAATATTTATGAAATCAAATAGATATATGATGAAAATATATTTTATAATGAATCTAATGCTACTAATTTGATGGCCTAAATGTTAATGTATTATTATAGAAACGCGGTCAAATATAAAAAAGTTTGACTTTCTAACAAAGTTGGAAGTACAACTCTTTAAAGGACGGAGGGAGTACAATTTTTGCACAGCATGCATGCAATGATTCATGTACTTCAATCCTGTTCACACACTCTAAATATAAGCACACATAACACAACACAGCAAACAGTAACCTTGGTCGCTATCATCCTAATCAGAGAGATGCATATTTTTAGAGACCTCGGGATCCTCCTGGAAAGCTCATTTGGGTCCGTGGCATATCATGCCAATTAAGTAACAATTCGTATTAGCATGACAAATACATCGTGCTCCCGCAGTAGATTAACCAGTTGATGAGATCCATGCATGACCAGCAATTGTCCTTGGAGAGGTTAAATTAGCTGATGAGATCCATCACCAGCAATTGTCCTTTTCTTGATGTGTGTTGAGTGTTGACCTGTATATGGCCGCAATTAGTCCTCATCCTTTGCACGTACATACGTACGTACATATTAATATATTTCCTTTCGTCCCATAAATGTACTAAGTATATTAATGGTAAGTTGTAACAAGAAATTGACTAGTTGATGTCTGGGCGAGAGGAGAAGTAGGAGGCGTGCGCACATATACCAGCCGTTCGAGATCATGACCATGGCCACTTGGCCAGGATAACACTCATGAGCGCCATTGTCTAAACGCAGCTTGTGATCGAGGTCATGATTAAACTAGTCTCAATCATATGCGGTATATTAATATTAGGGGCAGCTACGCATCCGTCGGCGGATCGTTTTAAAAGATCGGTCGGGTCGCCAGCCATCGAATCTGGTGCATCGAGTGGCCAGCACTCTCCATTATTGCAACACAAGCCTTGTTGCGAAAATATTTTGCAACCAGCATCGCCCTCCATTATTGCAACGCATGCCTTGTTGCACATTTTTTTACACCCTCCATTATTGCAACACAAGCCTTCTTGCGGATTTTTTTTTACAACCGAGATCTTGTTGCAGATTTTATTTTTTGCAACTAGCAACGTCCTCCATAATTGCAACACAAGCCTTGTTGCAAAAAATTTTCGCACCAAAGATTTTGTTGCAGAATTCTTTTGCCATGTTATTGAAGAAGGAGCTTTTGCAACACACAGGATATTGCAGAAAAAATTGCAACAAAGATGATGTTTCAGAAACACTGCCGCCGTTGCTGACAACACCGTTGCTATTTGCACGGCCGGTGATGGTCAGGGGCGGCATGGACGAGGTCTTGCATGCAGTCGCAGTTCCCTGAACCACGCACTACTGCAAAAAAACAACATCATCTAGTAGGAGATTTGGGTGGGAGATTGAGAGAAGGCTTGAGAGAGACAAAACGCCATGGAAGAAAGGAAAAGGTTAAGTGGTTAGTGTGGGTGAGATAAAGATAAAGGAAACTACTCCATACAGATAATGCTGGACGGGTCCCACGCAACACGCAAATCGCACGGGAGAGGCTGCGGATGCTGACGCTGGATCGGCCGTCTGATCTGAATCGTTTTCCTTAATATTAATGGTAAGTTGTAACAAGTTGATGACCGGGCGAGAGGGGAAGTAGGAGGCGTGCGTACACGTACCAGTCATGAGAGCACCATTGTGTAAGCGCAGCTTGTGATCGAGCTCATGATTAAACTAGTTCTCAATCATATGCGGCCGCGGTTCCGATCGCCTACAGCGTTGAGTCGCTGTCGCTGCAAACGTTGGTCGGCAGGACACCGTTTTATTGTATTATCTCACATGTGGTTCCATTCCGAACGTGAGCCTTTTCATCCAAAAAATACATTGCATCGTCTGAATTCGTGGTTATGGCATCTCCAGCTGTTGGCCTTCTAAGAGGGGTAAAAAATCGTTCCCTAAGGCGCACCGGCGCTAAACCGTGCACCGGGGGCGTGATGCCCCCCGTCGCGGCCCTATGGGTTTTTAAAATGTTCAAATTCGGCGCAAACACAACGCAAACATGGACAAGTTCATTCAAATTTAAACATATTTTACAAAAAAAAGAAAAAAAACTACCGCGGGCTACCCCCGCCGTCTCCCTCGCCGCCCGCCCACGCGGTTCTACATGCCGAGGAGGCTGTAGAACCGCGTATAGTCACCGCCGTCGTCGTCGTCGCCCCCGCCTACGCCCCCGCCTACGCCTCCGCCATCCCTGCTGCATCCCTCCCCCGGTTGGCGCGGCGGGTTGGACGGTCCGGGGGCGCCGTCGTCGTCGCTATCGAGGACGACGACACCGTCCTCATCCTCGCGCCCACGTTTGCGGGCGGCGATCTCCTTCAGGGCCCGGCGCTGCCGGACCATCTCCTCGCGCACGTAGTCGTCGCGCGACCACCGCATGGTGTCCTCGTCGGAGAAGCCGCGCCGGGCTATCTCCTCATACTCCGGGGGGAGACTGGACTCCACCTTGGGCTCGACGAGGGCGCCGGAGCTGCGGGTACGCGCGCTGACAGGCGTGTCCCGGGGCTCCGGCTTGACGGGGCGGAGGTGGAGGCAGGGAGAGCCGCCGGAGCTGCGGGTACGCGCGCTGACAGGCCTATCCTGGGCTCCGGCTTGACGGGGTGGAGGCAGGGAGAGCCGCCGGACGAAGAGGAGGACGCCCCGGTCTTCATGCGCCTCGGCGTCCAGGAGCTTCCCCGATGGCGTGAGAAGGACGGGGGAGCGGGGTACTCGAGGCGCGGCGTGTTGCCGCCCTCGATGTACTCGAGGACGGCCTCCAACGTGCGGCCGGGCACGCCCCACCACCGGCGCCGGCCATCGGAGTTGAGCCTGCCGGAGGGCACGACACCGTTGGTGGCCTCGAGCTACTCGGCGTGACGGCGGCGGAAGTAGGGCTCCCAGATCGGGCTGTCGGGGACGTACCGTGGCCCCTCCCTCGCCGCCCGCGGCAGGGACGCGCGGATGCGTGCGATCTCCGCACGCCGCGTCGCCCCGGTGGGTGGTGGTGGCACCGGCACGCCGCCGGCGCTGATCCTCCAAGCCCCGGGCACCTGCATGTCCGGCGGGACCGGGTACTCGGTCTCGAAAAGGAGGCGAGCCTCATCCTCGTGCAGATGACGGCGCCCGAATCCCTTCGCCGCCGCGCCGTCGCCTGGAAAACGCTCGGCCATGCTTTCTCAACTAGTGACGGCGAGAGGAGAAAAGGGGAGAAATGAGCGCGTCGTCGGTGGATGATCGAGGTGAGTCTCTCCGGCGCGCTTGCAGACGGCTTTTATAGGCGGAGACGCCGCATGGTAGGCTTGGCCGGCGCGTTACGCGTGGCGTGATTGCGTGGCGGCCGAGGGACGCGCCGCCCAGCCTTCACTGCGCCGCCCGTGAGGCATCAATGGAGGCTGACCGGCGCGGCAGCGCGCGGCAGCTTTGGCATTGATTCGCCGCGGGAAACGAGGCGATGAGGACGACGAAGGGGCGAGAAGAGGGTAGAGTCGCTGACGCGGCGGGCCCGCGGCTCTTCGCGCCAAAAACGATTCGCCCGACGCCCCCGAGCGACCCCCAGCGCGCCGGGTTCGGGTTGGGTCCGCCGGCGCCAATTTCGGCCCGAACCGGCGAAAACTGGGTTCTTGGAGGCGCGACTGGGTCGATTTTTTTACGCCGGCGGACGAAAAAAGCCTGAAGGGGCTTCTTGGGGGCGCGGCTGGAGATGCACTTAGAGTGAAATGGAACGAACCACCGGCATATGCTCTCCGCCGGTGCTAAGCGCACCACCCTAGCAGGAATATGATGGTAATTATTCCAACTTTGAGCCGCCGCCGCCGCCTTATCATCCTGACCAACGCATAGAAACTACCTAAAGAAAGGACGGGATCCCTCCGCCGACGCGTGGGGGGTGGGGGTGGGGAGGGGGTACCGGCAACTATGCGGGTGAGGCAGTGAAACCCCTTTGGTCTTCTCAGTTGCCTGTAGAGGAACGACGTTTCAACACCCATCTTAATTCATATTTTTGGAATGTGACCAATTTGACCTTAATTTTTTAAGAAGAATTTAAGCTCAGTTGCAAGCGTTGAACCGGCCTGAACATTCTCTTCCGATCGGTCCGCATCCAATGCAGCATTATTTATATTGCGCGCGCTCGCACGGGTGCACGGGTGAGGTTGACGGAGCTGAAAATTGGAAGGTTGCACGGCTCTGTAGCCAGTCAAGAAGGGTCGACGTCCGTACGTTGCCGAAAGTGCATGCCATTTCTCTATTGAGCCTCGCTTGCACTCGTGGTACTGCCCGTGGCTAATCTTCTGCCGACACACTCAACTCACGTTTACACTGGACTGATTCATCACCGAAGCAAACATATTAGCCGCCTCGTAGTGCGCGCCGGATAGACCCGCTCACCCACACACACACACGTAGGAGATAACAATAGGATATACTTTCACTGCATTTGCATAATATGATTAATTTTGTCTTCTCTAAATGACATACGTGATATCCTAACGTATACTAAATCAGCTACACTTATTTTGGGACTAAGAAAGTATTATGTCTGTATAATGGTTGTGCATGCATGCCCTTACCATTTTGGTTTTGCTATTTCTCGGACGGTAAGCCTGCGATAATCGGCCGTTAGGAAACCATAGTACGTTGATTCGAAAATCTATATGCATGCAAACTATTATGGGATTGAAAGAATTTGATCATATGGATATCGATATCAACATTTTAAAACTGTTCCTAGGGAGACTGCGACATTCTAAAAAAAAATTCTCACCTTGGGTTCCACTCTCTCGCCCCCGGCTTCTCCATCTTGACCTACAATCAATGGCGGAGCTTAGTTGGGGGGCTGTTCAGATTAGTTTTTTTTTACCTTTTACCCTCGCACCCTTGAACATCCTATCTAGCTCCGCCACTGCCTATAATGCCCCCATGTTAGCATCACCGTGGCGCCTGTTTCTTGCCCCTTGTGCTCACTTTGCACGCTATACACGGTCTCATATTTTTCGCCCCACGTTATTACGGGCCTGTTTGGATGGCTGTCAAAGGCTGCCTTTCCAAAATTTTGGTCGTTGACCACAAGATGGGCAGCCGTTTGGATTGCAGCCGAATCTCCCGATGGCTGCCAATTTTTTGGCCAGCCGTTGTGATTCTGTACTAGTACATGGGCGAGTTCTCGGCGGCGATTTCCTTCGCCAAAAATTTGGCATACCATCGTTTTGGCAGGGCTGGTTTGGGTTCAATCCAAACAGCGCCTACACCTCGTCGCCCCGTGTCTAGAAATTGAATATCATTCTGGAAAACTTTGATTAAAAATGAGATTTGTTTACCCAAAAAATGAATTTAGTTTAGACGTGGCCAGAAATTTCCCGATAATCACCTTGGTAGCCCTATAAATCACAGGATTCCCAGTGAAATTTCATGAACCTTTTAACTATGCCCCCACTTGATTCTCATCTTACTCTCTGATAATGTGTCGCCCCACAAAGATGTCTATCTTGTAGATAACCAAAGTAATTGGTTGGGTCGTGTCTATGCGTTGAAACTTGCAAGAGCAAGGAGAATCAGATATCACAGATCAGATGGTCATTTCTTGTTGCATTTGCTAAATCTCAGTTCCCTGGAAAAAAAAGTGTGTCGGTCGATTTGGATGAAGATGAAAAATGCATAACCTTGAGCTGGAGACAGGGGCGCCATGGTTGGCTGAGCCAGGTTTGGGTGGGCTGTGAGATTGCTGGAGACAACTTTGATGCGGGGTGTTCAGAGGGATGGTCGACGGGAGCGGGAGGGGGGGGGGGGGTAGACGGCTCGAGAGGGAAGTCGTGACGAGGAAGATCCGGAAAACGAGGAAGCACTGTCAGCCGTTGGATTTCATCCGATAGTACTAGAAAAATCAAATGATTTTTAAATGTAAAAACAAGTAGCCAACGAGATGAATAGATGACCCTTTTGTCTATGTGCCGTCCCCGATGTTTCCTGTCAGGATTTATGCAATACTGGGAAGAATCGAGATCATGCCACATGACTATATAAAACCATGGCGAACCAACTTGTGTTTGTATGGTTAGAAGGACCATGGTATCCCAACGCACGGTGCAAGCCCTACACTTGATGTTGGTGCTCGCATTACTCCTGAATTTATTTCAGGCTTCCGGCGATGTTCGTTCAGTGATAGGAGACATTTTCGTCGACTACGAGACGCATGTGGTTAAAATATCATAGGGGTAGAGTATATGTGTGTGTTTCATAGGAATGCGTGTATGCTCATGTATGTGAGGGACATCTATTGTGCATATAAGATTTGTCTGAAGTCAAGCCTCGTAAAGTTTGACCAACTTTTCAACATTTACAATGTGAAATCAATATTAGTAGAAGCGTTATGACTTAAATTTTCGTATTGTATAACTTTAGCATGATAGATGTTGATATTTTTTCATATAAATATGATCAAACTTTATGAAGTTTGACTTCAGACAATTCTTATATGCGGAGTAAAAAGGACCGGAGGGAGTACTATGTTAAAATAAGACTATATAACACCATCGATTTGGACATAATAACAAAATTTTGATATATTTAGAGGAAATCAGGAGTTTATTTTTGGACATCAAAGGTAATCAGGAGTAGATCCTTGGCATGAGAAAAGTTTTCACTGGGAAAAAAATCGTCCAAATTAATAGAATTTGTTTTTTTTTTCTGCCGGGAACAGGACTTGGCTCTTGAGCCTTGACAACGCCGATGGAGCAGCGTGGCCTCGCAGCATAGGAGCCACCGTATGGTATGGATCCGTCGACGAGAAACGCGGGATCGCGCCGGCGGCCCTCTGCGGCTACTCTACGTCGGCCAGCGACAAGCTAGCGCAGAAATTAACCTCACCCCGTCACCTCGGGACGACGGTGACAGCGCCGTCGCCGTCGCACGCTGCGTGTGGCCCCGTCCCGTGGAAAAAGCGGCACCGACCATGTCCCCCCTTTGTCCTCTCACCTAGCTCGCCAACCTCCGGCGGTCCCGCGCCTCGTCACCGTGACGCGACCAGCAGAGCACACGACGAGGCCCCGCTAGCTGTAGCCCGTTCCCATTAACGCCGACCCGCCCCCGCCGGCTAACGTTGTCACGCACGCAGAACACACTGGATGCTTGAGTCCGGCCGGTGCGCCGCCGTGGCCCATTGGCGGCGATGCCAGATGTTGATGCGACGACGCCCTACTCGCCGGTCACAGAACAGTTGGGCCGGGTTACGTCCATCACAGTATCTCGGCATGCACTCTGGACCGGACTGGTTAGGTGCCAGCGGCAACTTGCAAGATTCCGTCCACCACGATCAAGGAGGGTCGACGGACCGAAAACTCTCCAGTCTCCTCTACACACCCGGCCAGCCGTTCGGTTTCCTCGGTAAACTGAACGAACGGTCCTGCTCCTAGTGCTAATAATGCATGGCCGTGGGCGTCGGGTATGCGTCGCCGGTCATGCCAGACATGTATAGAACGCGACGGCGACGCCGACACGGGCGCACCGTGCACGGTGGAGGAAGCTACCTTCGGGCGCAAGGAGGGCATCTAGTTCGCCGGCCGTACGTCCATGCCGAGTCACACGCGGGCCCGCCGCCGCGCCGGCTTCTATATATAGAACACCCACTGGACGCACTGCCTCGCATAGCTTACCACTAGTAGGCCACGACCAACCGCTCCCGTCGATCGATCCGTCAGCGCTCCATCATCAGCTGATTGCCGCCGCCGCCGCCCATCCAGCTCACACTGACCGCTACGTCTCACTCTCTCCTTCCTCTCCTAGCTCATCCTACCTGCTACGAGCCTACGAGTACGAGTAGGGTGTAGCTCGGTGATCACCACGCGCGCCCACAGGCCGCAGCTCGTTTTAAGCCGGCCGGGCCGGACACGGCATGCGCTGCCCCGCCCGCAGTCCCGCACGGCATTCGATGGCTCCAGCTTCCGCCTCGCTCCTCCCCGTCGCCGGTGCCAAGCGCCCCTTCGCCGCCGACTCCGCCCCCGACGCTGCTGAACAAGAGCAAGAGGAACAGCTCGCGCAGGTCAGTCTCTGCTCACTGCTCACTCTGTCTCAATCCGGCAAGCAAGGAGGTGACCAGGAGGGAGCGGCGAGCAAGAAGAACGGCCACGGCCACGGCCAGAGCCAGCAGCAGCCGCCGAAGCTGGAGTGCCCGCGGTGCAGCTCCACCGACACCAAGTTCTGCTACTACAACAACTACAGCACCGCGCAGCCGCGCCACTACTGCCGCACCTGCCGCCGCTACTGGACGCACGGCGGCACGCTCCGCAAGGTCCCCGTCGGAGGCGCGTGCCGCCGCCGCTCCGGCAGCGGCAAGCGCCGCAGGTCCTCCGCCGAGCCCCACACGCCCTCCTCCGACTCGCCGCCACCGCCGCAGCCGGAACAGCAGGACACGCTTCCCCCGCTCCCGGTCTTCCCGTTCCTCACCGACGGCGGCCCCGTCTTCCTGCCGCAGTTCGACCTCGGGCTCGCCGGGTTCCCGTGGACCACGCCGACGGCCACGGAGCACCTCTACGACGGGCTCGGGGCGCCGTGGGGTGGCTGCGACGGCGCGCTCGCCCCCACCGGCGCATGGGATGACTTCGGCGGCCTCGAACTCACCTGGCCTCTGGCGGCCGGAAACTGATCGGCCTCGTCATGTCGGTCAGCGTGTCGCCGGCGCGTTCGAGGCTCCTGTTTTATCATCGCAGCCTCGATCGATCAGCTAGCTTGCGTATCTTTACCAGTCTGCAGTGTGTCTGTGACCAATCAGACATCTTTGACCATAGTAGTTGTCTGATTACATAGCTCGATCCATTTCAGGTTATAATTTCATGTATGGATATAGCTAGCAAATCTTATCCAGGAGTGCTCCCTTCGTTTCCTTTTACTCCGCGTATAAGATTTGTTTAAAGTCAAACCACATAAAGTTTGACCAAGTGTTATTCTCTATTTGTTCTTATAAAAATGTCAGTTGGTGATGATGGTCTACCTACCTTCGCGTCATGTGTACCGTTCGATGTGAAATGTGAGGCTGAGATTGAGATGGATTGTCCTCTAGCCACATGACTCTCTTTTGCCAAAACACCCCCCATATGGCTTCGGAACCCAACGCCAGTATTCTAGACGTTTCACCGTGAGAAGAAAAGTATTTGGGATGTTTCTCCTCCCCTCGCGACAAAAAACGAGGCTTCGAGAACCCTGCAAAATTCCTCGCCGTCGGCCCCTTGCCTCCCTTTTCCGGTGATCGCCGAAGTTGAGTGGGGCAGGCAAGGATCCCTCCTGTTGTATAGCCATGGTTGTGAAGGAAATATGCCCTAGAGGCAATAATAAAGTTATTATTTATTTCCTTATATCATGATAAATGTTTATTATTCATGCTAGAATTGTATTAACCGGAAACATAATACATGTGTGAATACATAGACCAACAGAGTGTCACTAGTATGCCTCTACTTGACTAGCTCGTTAATCAAAGATGGTTATGTTTCCTAACCATGAACAAAGAGTTGTTATTTGATTAACGAGGTCACATCATTAGTAGAATGATCTGATTGACATGACCCATTCCATTAGCTTAGCACCCGATCGTTTAGTATGTTGCTATTGCTTTCTTCATGACTTATACATGTTCCTATAACTATGAGATTATGCAACTCCCGTTTACCGGAGGAACACTTTGGGTACTACCAAACGTCACAACGTAACTGGGTGATTATAAAGGAGTACTACAGGTGTCTCCAATGGTAGATGTTGGGTTGGCGTATTTCGAGATTAGGGTTTGTCACTCCGATTGTCGGAGAGGTATCTCTGGGCCCTCTCGGTAATGCACATCACATAAGCCTTGCAAGCACTGCAACTAATATGTTAGTTGTGAGATGATGTATTACGGAACGAGTAAAGAGACTTGCCGGTAACGAGATTGAACTAGGTATTGGATACCGACGATCGAATCTCGGGCAAGTAACATACCGATGACAAAGGGAACAACGTATGTTGTTATGCGGTCTGACCGATAAAGATCTTCGTAGAATATGTAGGAGCCAATATGGGCATCCAGGTCCCGCTATTGGTTATTGACCGGAGACGTGTCTCGGTCATGTCTACATTGTTCTCGAACCGTAGGGTCCGCACGCTTAACGTTACGATGACAGTTATTATGAGTTTATGCATTTTGATGTACCGAAGGTTGTTCGGAGTCCCGGATGAGATCACGGACATGACGAGGAGTCTCGAAATGGTCGAGACGTAAAGATTGATATATTGGAAGCCTATGTTTGGACATAGGAAGTGTTCCGGGTGAAATCGGGATTTTACCGGAATACCGGGAGGGTTACCGGAACCCCCCGGGAGACTAATGGGCCTATTGGGCCTTAGTGGAAAAGAGAAAAGGGCAAGCCCACAGCTGGCCGGCGCCCCCCCCTTCCCCAAGTCCTAGTAGGACTAGGAGAAGGGGCCGGCCCCCCTCTCTCTCCTTTCCCCCCGAGAGTCCTAATTGGATTAGGATTGGAGGGAGGAGTCCTACTCCCGGTGGGAGTAGGACTCCCCTGCGCCTCCTCTCCCTGGCCGGCCGACCCCCTCCTCCAACCTTTATATACGGGGGCAGGGGGCACCCCAAGACACACAAGTTGATCCTTGAGATCGTTCCTTAGCCGTGTGCGGTGCCCCCTGCCACCAAATTCCACCTCGATCATACCGTTGTAGTGCTTAGGCGAAGCCCTGCGTCGGTAGTACATCAAGATCGTCACCACGCCGTCGTGCTGACGGAACTCTTCCTCGACGCTTTGCTGGATCGGAGCCCGAGGATCGTCATCGAGCTGAACGTGTGCTAAGAACTCGGAGGTGCCGGAGTAACGGTGCTTGGATCGGTCGGATCGGGAAGAAGACGTACGACTACTTCCTCTACGTTGTGTGATCGCTTCCGCAGTCGGTCTGCGTTGGTACGTAGACAACACTCTCCCCTCTCGTTGCTGTGCATCACCATGATCTTGCGTGTGCGTAGGAAAATTTTCGAAATTACTGCGTTCCCCAACAGTGGCATCCGAGCCTAGGTTTTATGGTTTGATGTTATATGCACGAGTAGAACACAAGTGAGTTGTGGGCGATACAAGTCATACTGCCTACCAGCATGTCATACTTTGGTTCGGCGGTATTGTTGGGTGAGACGATCCGGACCAACCTTACGCGTACTCTTACGCGAGACCGGTTCCCTCGACGTGCTTTGCACATAGATGGCTTGCGGAAGACTGTCTCTCCAACTTTAGTTGAACCAAGTGTGACTACGCCCGGTCCTTGAGAAGGTTAAAACGGAGTCTATTTGACGAACTATCGTTGTGGTTTTGATGCGTAGGTGAGATGAGTTCTTACTTAAGCCCGTAGCAGCCACGTAAAACTTGCAACAACAAAGTAGAGGACGTCTAACTTGTTTTTGCAGGGTATGTTGTGATGTGATATGGTCAAGGCATGATGCTGATTTTATTGTATGAGATGATCATGTTTTGTAACCGAGTTATCGGCAACTGGCAGGAGCCATATGGTTGTCGCTTTATTGTATGCAATGCAATCGCGATGTAATGCTTTACTTTATTACTAAACGGTAGTGATAGTCGTGGAAGCATAAAGATTGGCGAGACGACAACGATGCTACGATGGAGATCAAGGTGTCGCGCCGGTGACGATGGTGATCATGACGGTGCTTCGGAGATGGAGATCACAAGCACAAGATGATGATGGCCATATCATATCACTTATATTGATTGCATGTGATGTTTATCCTTTTATGCATCTTATCTTGCTTTGATTGACGGTAGCATTATAAGATGATCTCTCACTAAAATTATCAAGAAGTGTTCTCCCTGAGTATGCACCGTTGCCAAAGTTCGTCATGCCCAGACACCACGTGATGATCGGGTGTGATAAGCTCTACGTCCAAATACAACGGGTGCAAAACAGTTGCACACGCAGAATACTCAGGTTATACTTGACGAGCCAAGCATATACAGATATGGCCTCGGAACACGGAGACCGAAAGGTCGAGCGTGAATCATATAGTAGATATGATCAACATAACGATGTTCACCATTGAAAACTACTCCATCTCACGTGATGATCGGTTATGGTTTAGTTGATTTGGATCACGTGATCACTTAGAGGATTAGAGGGATATCTATCTAAGTGGGAGTTCTTAAGTAATATGATTAATTGAACTTAAATTTATCATGAACTTAGTCCTGGTAGTATTTTGCAAATCATGTTGTAGATCAATAGCTCGCGTTGTTGCTTCCCTGTGTTTATTTTGATATGTTCCTAGAGAAAATTGTGTTGAAAGATGTTAGTAGCAATGATGCGGATTGGATCCGTGATCTGAGGTTTATCCTCATTGCTGCACAGAAGAATTATGTCCTTGATGCACCGCTAGGTGACAGACCTATTGCAGGAGCAGATGCAGACGTTATGAACGTTTGGCTAGCTCAATATGATGACTACTTGATAGTTTAGTGCACCATGCTTAATAGCTTAGAATCGGGACTTCAAAGACGTTTTGAACGTCATGGACCATATGAGATGTTCCAGGAGTTGAAGTTAATATTTCAAGCAAATACCCGAGTTGAGAGATATGAAGTCTCCAACAAGTTCTATAGCTAAAAGATGGAGGAGAATCGCTCAACTAGTGAGCATGTGCTCAGATTGTCTGGGTACTACAATCGCTTGAATCAAGTGGGAGTTAATCTTCCAGATAAGATAGTGATTGACAGAATTCTCTAGTCACCATCACCAAGTTAGCAGAACTTCGTGATGAACTATAATATGCAAGGGATAACGGAAACAACTCCCAAGCTCTTCGTGATGCTGAAATCAACGAAGGTAGAAATCAAGAAAAACATCAAGTGTTGATGGTTGACAAGACCACTAGTTTCAAGAAAAGGGCAAAGGGAAGAAGGGGAACTTCAAGAAGAACGGCAAGCAAGTTGCTGCTCAAGTGAAGAAGCCCAAGTCTGATCCTAAGCCTGAGACTAAGTGCTTCTACTGCAAAGGGACTGGTCACTGGAAGCGGAACTACCCCAAGTGATTGGCGGATAAGAAGGATGGCAAAGTGAACATAAGTATATTTGATATACATGTTATTGATGTGTACTTTACTAGTGTTTATAGCAACCCCTTAGTATTTGATGCTAGTTCAGTTGCTAAGAGTAGTAACTCGAAACGGGAGTTGCAGAATAAACAGAGACTAGTTAAGGGTGAAGTGACGATGTGTGTTGGAAGTGGTTCCAAGATTGATATGATCATCATCGCACACTCCCTATAATTTCGGGATTAGTGTTGAACCTAAATAAGTGTTATTTGGTGTTTGCGTTGAACATGAATATGATTTGATCATGTTTATTGTAATACGGTTATTCATTTAAGTAAGAGAATAAATTGTTGTTCTGTTTACATGAATAAAACCTAATATGGTTACACACCCAATGAAAATAGTTCATTGGATCTCGATCTTAATAATACACATATTCATAATATTGAAACCAAAAGATGCAAAGTTAATAATGATAGTGCAACTTATTTGTGGCACTGCTGTTTAGGTCATATCGGTGTAAAGCGCATGAAGAAACTCCATACTGATGGGCTTTCGGAACCACTTGATTATGAATCACTTGTACTTGCGAACCGTGCCTCATAGGCAAGATGACCAAAACACCGTTCTCCGGTACTATGGAGAGACAACAGATTTATTGGAAATCATACATACCGATGTATGTGGTCCGATGAATATTGAGGCTCGTGGCGGATATCGTTATTTTCTCACCTTCACAGATGATTTAAGCAGATATGGGTATATCTACTTGATGAAACATAAGTCTGAAACATTTGAAAAGTTCAAAGAATTTCAGAGTGAAGTGAAAAACATCGTGACAAGAAAATAAAGTTTCTACGATCTGATCGCGGAGACAAATATTTGAGTTACGAGTTTGGTCTTCAGTTAAAACAATGTGAAATAGTTTCACTACTCACGCCACCTGGAACACCACATCATAATGGTGTGTCCGAACGTCATAACCGTACTTTATTGGATATAGTGCAATCTATGATGTCTCTTACCGATTTACCACTATTGTTTTTGGGGTCATGCATTAGAGACAGCTGCATTCACGTTAAAAAGGGGCACCATCTATATCCGTCGAGACGACGCCTTATGAACTATGGTTTGGCAAGAAACCAAAGTTGTCGTTTCTTAAAGTTTGGGGTTGCGATGCTTATATGAAAAAGTTTCATCCTGATAAGCTCAAAACTCAAATCGGAGAAGTGCATCTTCATAGGATATCCAAAGGAAACTATTGGATACACCTTCTATCACAGATCCGAAGGCAAGACTTTTGTTGCTAAATTCGGAAACTTTCTGGAGAAGGAGTTTCTCTCGAAAGAAGTGAGTGGGAGGAAAGTAGAACTTGACGAGGTAACTGTACCTGCTCCCTTATTGGAAAGTAGTACATCACAGAAAACTGTTTCTGTGACACCTACACCAATTAGTGAGGAAGCTAATGATGATGATCATGAAACTTCAGAACAAGATACTACTGAACCTCGTAGATCAACCAGAGTAAGATCCGCGCCAGAGTGGTACGGTAATCCTGTTCTGGAAGTCATGCTACTAGATCATGATGAACCTACGAACTATGAAGAAGCGATGGTGAGCCCAGATTCCGCAAAGTGGCTTGAAGCCATGAAATCTGAGATATGATCCATGTATGAGAACAAAGTATGGACTTTGGTTGACTTGCCCGATGATCGGCAAGCCATAGAAAATAAATGGATCTTCAAGAGGAAGACGGACGCTGATAGTAGTGTTACTATCTACAAAGCTAGAATTGTCGCAAAATGTTTTCGACAAGTTCAAGGTGTTGACTACGATGAGATTTTCTCACTCGTATCTATGCTTAAGTCTGTCCGAATCATGTTAGCAATTGCCGCATTTTATGAAATCTGGCAAATGGATAAACAAAACTGCATTCCTTAATGGATTTATTAAAGAAGAGTTGTATATGATGCAACTAGAAGGTTTTGTCAATCCAAAAGGTGCTAACAAAATGTGCAAGCTCCAGCGATCCATCTGTGGACTGGTGCAAGCATCTCGGAGTTGGAATATACGCTTTGATAAGTTGATCAAAGCATATAGTTTTATACAGACTTGCGGTGAAGCCTGTATTTACAAGAAAGTGAGTGGGAGCACTACAGCATTTCTGATAAGTATATGTGAATGACATATTGTTGATCGGAAATAATGTAGAATTATTCTGTAAAGCATAAAAGGAGTGTTTGAAAGGAGTTTTTCAAAGAAAGACTTCGGTAAAGCTGCTTACATATTGAGCTTCAAGATCTATAGAGATAGATCAAGACGCTTGATAAGTTTTTCAATAAGTACATACCTTGACAAGATTTTGAAGTAGTTCAAAATGGAACAGTCAAAGAAAAAGTTTCTTGCCTGTGTTACAAGGTGTGAAGTTGAGTAAAGACTCAAAGCCCGACCACGGCAGAAGATAGAAAGAGAATGAAAGTCATTCCCTATGCCTCATTCATAGGTTCTATAAAGTATGCCATGCTGTGTACCGGATCTATTGTATACCCTGCACTGATTTGGCAAGGGAGTACAATAGTGATCTAGGAGTAGATCACTGGACAGCGGTCAGAATTATCCTTAGTGAAATAAGGAAATGTTTCTCGATTATGGACGTGACAAAAAGGTTCGTCGTAAAGGGTTACGTCGATGCAAGTTTTTGACACTGATCCAGATGATTCTAAATCTGGATACATATTGAAAGTGGGAGCAATTAGCTAGAGTAGCTCCGTGTAGAGCATTGTAGACATAGAACTTGCAAAATACTTACGGATCTGAATGTGACAGACCCGTTGACTAAAATTATCTCACAAGCAAAACATGATCACACCTTAGTACTCTTTGGGTGTTAATCACATAGATATGTGAACTAGATTACTGACTCTAGTAAACCCTTTGAGTGTTGGTCACATGACGATGTGAACTATGGGTGTTAATCACATGGTGATGTGAACTATTGCTGTTAAATCACATGGCGATGTGAACTAGATTATTGACTCTAGTGCAAGTGGGAGACTGAAGGAAATATGCCCTAGAGGCAATAATAAAGTTATTATTTATTTCCTTATATCATGATAAATGTTTATTATTCATGCTAGAATTGTATTAACCGGAAACATAATACATGTGTGAATACATAGACCAAACAGAGTGTCACTAGTATGCCTCTACTTGACTAGCTCGTTAATCAAAGATGGTTATGTTTCCTAACCATGAACAAAGAGTTGTTATTTGATTAACGAGGTCACATCATTAGTTGAATGATCTGATTGACATGACCCATTCCATTAGCTTAGCACCCGATCGTTTAGTATGTTGCTATTGCTTTCTTCATGACTTATACATGTTCCTATAACTATGAGATTATGCAACTCCCGTTTACCGGAGGAACACTTTGGGTACTACCAAACGTCACAACGTAACTGGGTGATTATAAAGGAGTACTACAGGTGTCTCCAATGGTAGATGTTGGGTTGGCGTATTTCGAGATTAGGGTTTGTCACTCCGATTGTCGGAGAGGTATCTCTGGGCCCTCTCGGTAATGCACATCACATAAGCCTTGCAAGCACTG
Organism: Triticum aestivum; assembly: GCF_018294505.1. NCBI lineage: Eukaryota > Viridiplantae > Streptophyta > Magnoliopsida > Poales > Poaceae > Triticum > Triticum aestivum. Next base: position 767,336,250 of record NC_057797.1, on the reverse strand, counting down.
CAACTAATATGTTAGTTGTGAGATGATGTATTACGGAACGAGTAAAGAGACTTGCCGGTAACGAGATTGAACTAGGTATTGGATACCGACGATCGAATCTCGGGCAAGTAACATACCGATGACAAAGGGAACAACGTATGTTGTTATGCGGTCTGACCGATAAAGATCTTCGTAGAATATGTAGGAGCCAATATGGGCATCCAGGTCCCGCTATTGGTTATTGACCGGAGACGTGTCTCGGTCATGTCTACATTGTTCTCGAACCGTAGGGTCCGCACGCTTAACGTTACGATGACAGTTATTATGAGTTTATGCATTTTGATGTACCGAAGGTTGTTCGGAGTCCCGGATGAGATCACGGACATGACGAGGAGTCTCGAAATGGTCGAGACGTAAAGATTGATATATTGGAAGCCTATGTTTGGACATAGGAAGTGTTCCGGGTGAAATCGGGATTTTACCGGAATACCGGGAGGGTTACCGGAACCCCCCGGGAGACTAATGGGCCTATTGGGCCTTAGTGGAAAAGAGAAAAGGGGCAAGCCCACAGCTGGCCGGCGCCCCCCCCTTCCCCAAGTCCTAGTAGGACTAGGAGAAGGGGCCGGCCCCCCTCTCTCTCCTTTTCCCCCCGAGAGTCCTAATTGGATTAGGATTGGAGGGAGGAGTCCTACTCCCACCGGGAGTAGGACTCCCCTGCGCCTCCTCTCCCTGGCCGGCCGACTCCCCTCCTCCAACCTTTATATACGGGGGCAGGGGGCACCCCAAGACACACAAGTTGATCCTTGAGATCGTTCCTTAGCCGTGTGCGGTGCCCCCTGCCACCAAATTCCACCTCGATCATACCGTTGTAGTGCTTAGGCGAAGCCCTGCATCGGTAGTACATCAAGATCGTCACCACGCCGTCGTGCTGACGGAACTCTTCCTCGACGCTTTGCTGGATCGGAGCCCGAGGATCGTCATCGAGCTGAACATGTGCTAAGAACTCGGAGGTGCCGGAGTAACGGTGCTTGGATCGGTCGGATCGGGAAGAAGACGTACGACTACTTCCTCTTCGTTGTGTGATCGCTTCCGCAGTCGGTCTGCGTTGGTACGTAGACAACACTCTCCCCTCTCGTTGCTGTGCATCACCATGATCTTGCGTGTGCGTAGGAAAATTTTCGAAATTACTGCGTTCCCCAACAGGTTGTAGTTAGCGGATCTCAGCAAATCGGATTTGCCTTTGAGCTTGCCCCGGTATCTCTTTCTAGATCTGACCGTGCAGGTCGGCCGTCGAAGAGGGAGACATGGCGATGGTTGCTTGCCATGTCCAAGTTTCTCTACTCCACCATCCTGTTGCCCCTCTTGCTATGGATTTTTGTGTGAAAACAATCACCCAAAATATCGGGTGAGGCCAACTCCCGGCACAATCGAGCGTGGTCTTCTATTCTTCTCTCTCAGTCATATCCCGCATCATCCTGCCGGAAAGATGGCCACGCCGTCCAGACCTGCGCTTCCAGCCACCTAGCTCGAAGTCTAGGCCGTTGTTGTCAGCCGGTGCGGCGTGCCCAATGCCGATGCCTATTTGTACGTCAATATCCGCATCCCGTTGGCCGCGTCCTCGTCCCACCTCTCGTTCCCTCCTTCTCCTCACCCCGCTGCTCGCCCGCGCCCATGCTCCCATGGCCCCCACCAACTCCTCCGTTGGCCCCCACCAACTCCAGCCTCACAATTCATAGGAAATCTAAGTCATAAATGAGATAGATATTACAAGAAAATTAACCCTATTTATAAAATGGGTTTTTATCATTTATGCCACTAGTTGCGTCTCAGTACTCAGTTTTGCCATTAGAAATTACAACTACTCAAAAATGTCATCGATTCATGAGATGCTTGCTCAAAAATGCCATTAGATATCTCAAAAATGCCACCGTTCCTTTAGATGTTTGCTCAAAAATGCCATTAGACATTGTTATTTTCACGTCAAATCCGCTGACCATGTTATATGACAAAAATAAGCCTAGACCCACATGTCTATTTTATCCATCTCACAATGATAAGTGTGACCCCATTTATCAAGAGTAACCAAACGGATAATTTTACAGGAAAATAAGAACGTTGTTGGGAACAAATGGGCCCCACACTTTATTGTAGCGAGATAGAGGGAGAACTGGCATGTTGGTTCATAGGTATTTATGTCATTATAACATGGCAAAAGAGATTTGAGATCACAATAATGGTGTCCGGTGGCATTTTTGAGTATGTGTCTAATGAAGCAATGGCATTTTTGAGGAGTTGAAATTCCTAGTGGCAAAATTGAGTAGTGCAACATAACCGATGGCATAAATGATAAAAACCCTTATAAAATTATTAGGATTTTCTTAATTCTCAGCCTAATCGATGAAGAGAAAAGGAAAAAAAGAAAGGAAAACTCAATCCTTGAAAGAAAGAACGAAAAAAGCAGATTGCACGTACATCCAAGGCCCCAGTTACCAAATGGGTCGCCAATGAGTCGAGCATAAAACTGATCGAGCTTGTATTCATTCTATATTGAAAACTTGAAAAGGAAAATCATTGTTTTTAAGTTAGTTTATAAATAGTGATGCACGTAACCAAACTAGCATACAGTTTTTCGCAGCATGCATGCAATGATGCATGTACTTCAATCCTGTTCACACACTCTAAGAATAAGCACACATAACATGGAGGGTCAGGATCTGGCCCCGCGTCGCCTTGGCCCTGGGCGACTCGGGCGCCGCCATCAACCCTAGCCCAGTCCGGCCTTCCTCCTCCCTGCCGCCGCCGCCGCCGCCGGAGGACGCCGCCAGGCAAAGTCTGCGCGGCCGACGGTGGCGGCGGGGGCTTCCTCTCGTGACGGCCTCTTGCCTCTGTTAGGCAGCGGATCCGGAGGCATGTCGGCGCGCGTTGGGACCATGGGTCTCCAGCGACCGGCGGTTGAGCGCGGCGTCTGCTTGAGGGGCGTGCGCGGCGGCTATCGGCGGCGTGGCATCCGCTGCGTCGGGGGTGAGCGGTTGGGGCTGCAGCGTTTGCTAGATTTGGGCACGTCCCAGATTGGATGACGTTGTGGTTCTCCAACTTGGCCGGATGCATGGCTGGTTGGCTACGTCATGGGCTCAGCCCTCATGGCGTTGATCTGCGGCGCTACTTCGGCTGTATTGTGGCTGTGGTGGCTTCGTTCCAGCGGCCAGCGAGGGTTGGATCCCAGGGCGGCGGCCTCGGACGGCGGAGGATGCGGCTGTGGTCTCGCGACGGGCGACACGGCGGCCGCGGTGGTGGACGATCCGTGCGCAAGACGCTTGATGGAGGCCATTGGAACAGATCTGGGTGAAGACCTGCTCGCGGCTGCTGCCGAGGCCGGCGATGGCGGCACTATTTGGTGTCGTTCCCTTGTTGAAGGCATCGCTGTTGAGAAGTTCCAGGCCACTATCTGCTACCTCCGGGGGAAACCCTAGATCAGTAGATCGGATGACGGCGGCGCTATTTTGTGTCGTTTCCTCTTGGGGCGCCAGTCTTGGAGGTGTTCACGGGATCGAGGGACCAGTGGGTGGCTTCTTCGGTGGAGCGGTGCTTCATCTTAAACATGGATGGCAGCAGGTCTCGGCGGCGTGGTGCAGTGGAGACTTGGCGCCCGATGCGCGAAGATGGACTCGCGTAGGAGGAGGTAGCTGTCTGGCGTCATGGTGGCGTCGATGGCAGAGTGGCCTGACAAGGTAGACGCTTCAATATCTGCTCTGAAGACGGACTTGTGGAAGATGGCGGCGACGACACATGTGAGTGCGTCAGACCGGTATGTGCCCCAGACCCGGTATGTCGCTCGGCTGGGGCTTCCGGCTTTTAATGATAGGCTTAGGTGAGTGGTCTGGGTATTTGGCCCAGCTAGCACCCCTTCATCATTGGAATAGGAGTAGTGGCATAGGTTGCCAAGATGGCGGATTCAGACATTTTATTGTAATACTTTGTAAGATTCTTGAGAATAATCAATAAAGTGGCCGCATGCATCCCCCAGATGCAGAGGCCGGGGGTCATCCTCCTTTTCTAAAAAAAAAATAGCACACATAACACAACACAGCAAACAGTAACCTTGGTCGCTATCATCCTAATCAGAGAGATGCGTATTTTTTAGACACCTCGTTTTCGGGATCCTGCTGGAATGCTCTTGTGGATTCGTGACAGATCATGCTAATTAAGTAACAATTCGTATTAGCATGACAAATCCATCGCGCTCCCACAGTAGATTGACCAGCTGATGAGATCCATGACCAGCAATTGTCTTTCAAGCAACGTTGCTTTCAAGAGATTAAATTAGTTGATGAGATCCATGACCAACAATTGTCCTTTCCTTGATGTGTGTTGGGTGTTGACCTGTATATGGCCGCAACTAGTCCTCATCCTTGTACATACGTACAAATTGATATATTACATTTCGTCCCATAAACGTACTATAAGTATATTAATGGCAAGTTGTAACAAGAAATTAACTAGTTGATGGCCGGGCGAGAGGAGAAGTAGGAGGCGTGCGTGCATGTACCAGCCGTTCTACATCATGACCATGGCCAGGATAACAGTCATGAGCAACATTGTCTAAGCGCATCATTTTTTAGCCCTGTGTCTAAGCGCAGCTTGTGATCGAGCTCATGATTAAACTAGTTCTCAATCATATACGGCCACAGTTCCGATCGCCTACAGCGTTGAGTCGCTGTCACCGCAAACGTTGGTCGACAGGACACCGTTTGTATCATCTCACTTGTGGTTCCATTCCGAACGTGAGCCTTTCTTCATCCAAAAAAAAAAAATCCATTGTATCGTCTGAATTCATTGTCGTTGGAGTGAAATGCGCTACTGATCCATTATCTCAAACTGATTGCACGCTTTACGCCACAAACTCGAGAATTAATCGGTCTAGGCCATAACTCACTCGTTAATTTGATCAAACATGGTCAAAATCGATTCCGGAGAGAAAAAACCGGACATGTGGTTGCCACATCATCGTTCCCTAGGCCTACATGGTTTCTAGGCTTTTGGTTGAGATCCCTAGCATTGCTTCCGTGTTTCGATGGAGTAATGGAGTGAAATGGGGTCAGCTCTGCACTTGGTACTCATTCTAGTGTTTGCTTGAGGGGGCGAGCATCCCGTCATCCTCTCATATCCTTTATTAGAGTCAGGCAGACCTTATTATAGTAGGCAGTTAAAAAATTGTAAGGTCTGAGAGGATCAATACACCAGAACAGCAACCGTCGTCGACAACGATAATCGTAGATAGAAGGGCCATATCTACAAATACAACAACAGAAATGAGTGTGGGCTGAATCCATGTCCGGCAGAGGCAAACACCGGCCGGATCCAAGCAGATTCACTTAAGACCACCACCAAGTGGATCCAAGAAGAACCGTCAAAGGCATACCTTCACATGTTCTCCGCCGGCTCTAAGCGCACCACCGTAGTAGCAATATGATGGTAAAGACATTATTCCAACTCTGAGATGCGCATGCGCCGCCGCCTTATCATCCCGACCAACGCACTGAAACTAGCTAAAGAAAGGACGGGATCTCTCCCGCCGACGCGCGGGGGGTGAGGGTGGGGAGGGGGTACCGGCAACTATGCGGGTGAGGCAGTGTAACCATTTTATCTTCTCAGTTGCCTGTAGAGGACCGACACTTCAACGCCCATCTTAATTCATATTTTTGGGACAGGGATCCAGTGACTTGCCCACAGCCAGTCACACCGTAACTGGCGAGCCGGTAGCCGTTGGATGCAGGGAGCGGTTCAGATTTAAATACTGTAGCAGAAAGTACTGCAGACCGCACTGTAGTCCAAAATACTATAGAAGGGACATTCTAGACCAAAGTACAGTAGATGCGGTACTGTTCACGCAAATCTGCCCATCAGTTATGAATCGGTTGGTATGGGAAGGGGGTTAGTTACCGTACTGTTCACCGATGACTTGCCCACAGCCCGTCACCGGATCTCAATCCATATTTTTGGTACAGCTCTATTTTTGGACTGTAATTAATTTGACCTTAAATTTTCCAAGAAGAATTTGACCTCAATTGCAAGCGAGCTGGTATGTAAAGCCAATCCTTATCGGCCTGAAGATTCTCTTCCGATCGGTCCGCATCCAATCCAATGCAGTATTATTTAATTTGTGCGCACACGCACGGGTGGGGTTGCACGGCTCTGTAGCCAGTCAAGAAGGGTTGACGTCCGCGGAAGTGCGCACGCCTGGCTTGCACTCGTGGTACTGCCCGTGGCTAATCTTCTGCCGACACACTCAACTCACGTTTACACTGGACTGGATCCATCGCCACGGTAAACATGTTAGCTGCCTCGTAACATGCGCCAGATAGACCCGATTGCCTACACACGTAGGAGTACGTGTTTCGTGTGCAAGAAGCATAAGCATTCGCATTCGGCCAATTCATGCAAAATACAAAGGGGTTGAAAGAATTTGATCAGATGGATAGCAATATTGACTAATAGAAAACAATTTTTAGGATGACTACCACACTCTCAGAATTTTCTCCCCTTGGGTTCCACTATTTCCTTTCTCGGCATGCTCTCGCCGTCGGCTTCTCCATCTTGACCTACAATCAGGGCCGGGCCAGCAAAATCCAAAGCCCTGTGCGAAACTAAAAAATGGGGCCCTAACTCGCTAAAAAATAAATTTACAAGCAATTATAATGCATATGTATCTCGCATAATTTTTTTATAATGTATAATATAAGGTGTATTAATTAAATTCCGTTCTCTTTGAACAGGCTGATTTTTCCTCATGATAACTCAAATATGTATTATTGAAACACAAGATAAAAAAATGAATGAAATAAAATTAAAGTTATACAGTAGCATATATCAATTGAAGATCATGCGTCTTTTGCAATTAAACAAACCGTCTAACTGACCTAGCTGTGGGTCTTGTCCGTTTGAACTACTACACTCTGATCTTTAGCCGAGGAGGTAATAACCAATTTGTAATGAAGTAACGATTCTTACCAAAATTTGATTAGGAAATTAGGAATTAGGAGTAGGAACCGAAGTTAATCGAAAAGCGGGATGCGCTAAGCACCTGGAGGCTGGAGTCGGTCATGGATTGGTCCGATGAGGCGATCTCGTTTCTGGTAGCGATGGAGACAGAACTGCAACGGCCTGAAGTAATGATCCCTGAAAATTGGGAGAGGAAGCTACGAAGGCAACTGACAGCGGCTCGAATCTGATCGCTCTGATGAGGCGAAGGCAACGACCGACGAGATGATCTGGTTTTGTGTTGCGACGCGGACGGGACTGCTGTTGCGGCTTCGGATCGAGGCGATCCCGATCGACTGCTGCATCCATCCCTTGTTTTTAGATCGAGTAGTTTCCTTTTTCTGAGAACATCGAGAGATCCCCTTTTCATCGAGCGATTGAGGCACCAGCGCTCGACTGCCTCGACTCAGCCCAACTCCAGCGTTTTTTTGAGAGAACGTCGGGCTTTATTGATAGCAACAAATTTACAAAGAGTCTCCCGGATGCAATCCGAAGCGGAATAAAAAATACAAAGACTAGACGAGTTTAAACTTGATCTAGCTAAGACATGAGCTAAAACATTGTACTGCCGACGAACATGTTGGAAAGCCACAGAGGAAAGGCCATTAGCCAATTCTTTGACATCCGCAAGAATGGATCCCACCACCGAACGATCCCTGGCAGGAGAGCCCAAGCGCTGCACCACTGAGAGACAATCAGTATTGAAGATAACATCATCAAAACCAACCTCTCGAGCAAGCTTGACGGCCCGTTGGAGAGCTAAAGCTTCAGCCACTTCAGGAGATAGCGCACCTCTCATGGGTTCAGAACAGGCAGCTACGCAAGCGCCCTCATGGTTGAGCACCACCAACTCAATGCCAGATTTTTGCCTCTCCTCAGACACAGCAGCATCCGAAAAGGCCACCACGGAACCCTGTGGCGGCGGAGACCAAAGGCGACCTGAAGACGGGACCTCACGCCTGGTAGCATGAACGGGTTTGTAGAGGTGTTGGAATATCAAGTCAATATACGCCTTGGCCCTGGCCGCCGTACGAGCCGGCGCCGGTGACACCGGGGCATTCCTCGCCTCGTTCTTCGCCTCCCATATATGCCATAAAGCGACAGTGACAACCGTCGCTTCCTTGTTTGAACAACTAGCCAAGACGTCGAACAGCCACTGCCTGGGGGAGGAGAAGGACGACCGACGAAGCCTGATGCAGAAGGAGTCCTTGAGCGCATCCCACACCGCGCGAGCATGAGGACAGAAAAGCAGGGCATGTTCCACACTCTCAGGCCGAGCGCAGAAACAGCAGTTCGTCCTGGCTGGTACCTGGCGTCGCCGCAGTTGTTCCCCGGACGGAAGATAGTCGTGAGCCAACCGCCACAGAACGATCTTCATCTTGTTGGGCACTTTGACACGCCATAAGGATTTCCACAACTTTTCCTCTTCCGTCCAACTCGAGCCTTGACCCGAGCCATTCTTGCTCCTTGCATTCAGAAAACTGCTGGTTCTCACCATATTGTAAGCAGATTTCACAGCCCAACTCCAGCGTTGAGCGGCCCAGTGCGGCAGATCCTTGGCATTTGTTTTAGAAATACTATGCCTATATAAATAATTTGGGGCCCCTCAAAATTATGGGCCCTGTGCGGGCCGCACATTTGGCACCATTATGGGCCCGGCCCTGCCTACAATGTCTGTGCCAGCATCACCATGACGCTTGCTTCTTGCCCTTGTGCTCACCCTGCATACTATACACGACGTCTCATGTTTTCACCCTGTTTTATTGCACTCCATCGCTACGTGTCTAGAACTTCAAAATCATCCTGGAAAAAATTGAAATAAAATGAGATGTTTACCAAAAAAATGAATTTAGTAAAGATATGGCCAGAAATTTCAAGCCAATTTCCTTGGTAGCCCTTGAAATCACCAAATTCCAGTGAAATTTTCATGAAGTTCTTAACTATGCCCTCACTTGATTCTCACGGTACTCTCCGGTAACGTGCCGCCTGACAGAGATCTCTATCTTGTAGATAACTAATGTAATTGGCTGAGTCGTGTCTATCATTTGAGATTTGCAAGAGTGAGGAGAATCGAAGATCGCAGATCATATGGCCATTCTTATTGTTGGGGAACGTAGCAGAAATTCAAAATTTTCTACGCATCACCAAGATCAATCTATGGAGTAATCTAGCAACGAGGGGAAGGAGAGTGCATCTACATACCCTGGTAGATCGCTAAGCGGAAGCGTTCAAGTGAACGGGGTTGATGGAGTCGTACTCGTCGTGATCCAAATCACCGATGATCCTAGTGCCGAACGGACGACACCTCCGCGTTCAACACACGTACAGCCCGGTGACGTCTCCTACGCCTTGATCCAGCAAGGAGAGAAGGAGAGGTTGGGGAAGACTCCATCCAGCAGCAGCACGACGGCGTGATGGTGGTGGAGGAGCGCGGGACTCCAACAAGCACTACGAGAGACGAAGAGGGAGAGGGGTAGGGCTGCGCCAACAGGGAGAGCAAATCACATCTGTTGGGCAGCCCCAAACCTCAAGTATATATAGGGGGAGGGGAGGGGCTGCGCCCCCACCTAGGGTTCCCTCCCTAGGGGTGGCGGCAGCCCCCAGATCCCATCTGGGTGGCGGCCACAAGGGGGAGAGGGGAGGCGCACCTGGGGTGGGCCCTGTTTGCCCCCTTCCCCTCTTGGAGGCGCCTTGGGCCTTGGTGGGACGCGCCCCAGCCCACCTAGGGGCTAGTCCCTTCCCACTATTGGCCCATGTAGGCCTCCGGGGCTGGTGGCCCCACCTGGTGGACCCCCGGACCCCTCCGGTGGTCCCAGTACACTACCGGTGATGCCCGAAACACTTTCGGTGGCCAAAACCATACTTCCTATATATCAATCTTTACCTCTGGACCATTCCAGAACTCCTCGTGACGTCCGGGATCTCATCCGGGACTCCGAACAACATTCGGTAACCGCCTACATACTTTCCCTATAACCCTAGCGTCATCGAACCTTAAGTGTGTAGACCCTACGGGTTCGGGAAACATGCAGACATGACCGAGACACATCTTCGGCCAATAACCAACAGCGGGATCTGGATACCCATGTTGGCTCCCACATATTCCACGATGATCTCATCGGATGAACCATGATGTCAAGGACTTTATCAATCCCGTATATAATTCCCTTTGTCTAGCGGTACGATACTTGCCCGAGATTCGATCGTCGGTATCCCGATACCTTATTCAATCTCATTACCGGCGAGTCTCTTTACTTGTTCCGTAACACATCATCTCGTGATCAACTCCTTGATCACATTGTGCACATTATGATGATGTCCTACCGAGTGGGCCCAGAGATACCTCTCCGTTTACACGGAGTGACAAATCCCAGTCTCGATTCGTGCCAACCCAACAGACACTTTCGAAGATACCTGTAGTGTACATTTATAGCCACCCAGTTACGTTGCGACGTTTGGCACACCCAAAGCACTCCTACGGTATCCGGGAGTTGCACAATCTCATGGTCTAAGGAAATGATACTTGACATTAGAAAAGCTTTAGCATACGAACTACATGATCTTGTGTTAGGCTTCGGATTGGGTCTTGTCCATCACATCATTCTCCTAATGATGTGATCCCGTTATCAACGACATCCAATGTCCATGGTCAGGAAACCATAACCATCTATTGATCAACGAGCTAGTCAACTAGAGGCTTACTAGGGACATGGTGTTGTCTATGTATCCACACATGTATCTGAGTTTCCTATCAATACAATTCTAGCATGGATAATAAATCATTATCATGAACAAGGAAATATAATAATAACCAATTTATTATTGCCTCTAGAGCATATTTTCAATAGTCTCCCACTTGCACTAGAGTCAATAATCCAGTTCACATCGATATGTGATTAACACTCAAGGTCACATCCCCATGTGACTAACACCCAAGAGTTCTGGGTTTGATCATGTTATGCTTGTGAGAGAGGTTTCAGTCAACGGGTCTGCAGCATTCAGATTCGTATGTACTTTGCAAATTTCTATGTCATCTTGTAGATGCAACTACTACGCTACATTTGGAGCCATTTCAAATAACTGTTCTACTTGGAGCTATTCTAAATTGTTGCTCCATTATACGTATCCAGTATCTCTACTCAGAGCTATCCGGATAGGTGTTAAGCTTGCATCGACGTAACTCTTTACGTCGAACTCTTTATCACCTCCATAACCGAGAAACATATCCTTATTCCTCTAAGGATAATTTAGACCGCTATCTGGTGATCTAATCCTAGATCACCTTTGTACCCTCTTGCCACATATGTGGCAAGGCACACATCAGGTGTGGTACTCAGCATGTCATACCGTATGGAGCCTATGACAAAAGCATAGGGGACGACCTTCGTCCTTCCTCTTTCTTCTGCCGTGGTCGAGCTTTAAGTCTTAACTTCATACCTTACAACTCAGGCAAGAACTCCTTCTTTGACTGATCCATCTTGAACACCTTCAAGATCATGTCAAGGTATGTGCTCATTTGAAAGTACCATTAAGCGTTTTGATCTATCCTTATAGATCTTGATGCTCAATGTTCAAGTAGCTTAATCCAGGCTTTCCATTGAAAAACACTTTCCAAATAACCCTATATGCTTTCCAGAAATTCTACGTCATTTCTGATCAACAATATGTCAACAACATATACTCATCAGAAATTCTATAGTGCTCCCACTCACTTCTTTGGAAATACAAGTTTCTCATAAACTTTGTATACACCCAAAAAAACTTTGATCATCTCATCAAAGCATACATTCCAACTCCGAGATGCTTACTCCGGTCCTTAGAAGGATTGCCGGAGCTTTGCATACTTGTTAGCATCTTTCAGGATTGACAAAACCTTCCGGTTGTATCACATACAACCTTTCCTCGAGAAAATCATCGAGGAAACAATGTTTTGACATCCTATCCGCAAGATTTCATAAATAATGCAGTAATTGCTAATATAATTCCAACAGACTCTTAGCACCGCTACGAGTGAGAAAGTCTCATCGTAGTCAACTCCTTGAACTTGTCGGAAAACATCTTAACGACAAGTCGAGCTTTCTTAATGGTGATACTTACCATCATTGTCCATCTTCCTTTTAAAATTCATATGTACCTAACAGCCTTACGACCATCAAGTAGTTCTTCCAAAGTCTACACTTTGTTTTCATATATGGATCCTCTCTCAGATTATATGGCCTCGAGCCATTTTGGAATCCAGGCCCACCATCACTTCTCCATAGCTCGTAGGTTCATTGTTGTCTAGAAACATGACTTCCAAGACAGGATTACGTACCATTCTGAAGTAGTATGCATCCTTGTCATCCCACGAGGTTTGGTAGTGACTTGATCTGAAGTTTCATGATCACTATCATAAGCTTCCACTTCAATTGGTGTAGGTGCCGCAGGAACAACTCCCTGTGCCCTGCCACACACTAGTTGAAGAGACGGTTCAATAACCTCAACAAGTCTCCACCATCCTCCTGTTGGGGAACGTAGCAGAAATTCAAAATTTTCCTACGTATCACCAAGATCTATCTATGGAGAGACTAGCAACGAGTAGAAAGAAGAGTTCATCTACATACCCTTGTAGATCGCTAAGCGGAAGCGTTCAAGTGAACGGGGTTGATGGAGTCGTACTCGTCGTGATTCAAATCACCGATGACCAAGTGCCGAACGGACGGCACCTCCGCGTTCAACACACGTACAGCCCGGTGACGTCTCCCACGCCTTGATCCAGCAAGGAGAGAGGGAGAGGTTGAGGAAGACTCCTTCCAGCAGCAGCACAACGGCGTGGTGATGATGGAGGAGCGTGGCAATCCTGCAGGGCTTCGCCAAGCACCACAGAAGAGGAGGGAGAGAGAGATGCAGGGCTGCACCAACGAGAGGAAGAAAACTCATATATTGGCAGCCCCAAAACCTCAAGTATATATAGGGGGGAAGGGGGCTGCGCCCCCCCTTTAGGGTTTCCCACCCCAAGGGGTGCGGCCAGCCCTAGATCCATCTAGGGGGGGCGGCCAAAGGGGGGGAGAGGGGAAAGAACCCACTAGGTGGGCCTTAAGGCCCAACTAGACTAGGGTTTGCCCCCTCCCACTTATCCTTGCGCCTTGGGCCCCTTGTGGGGGGCGCACCAGCCCTCCTAGGGGCTGGTCCCCTCCCACACTTGGCCCACGCAGCCTTCTGGGGTTGGTGGCCCCACTTGGTGGACCCCCGGGACCCTCCCGGTGGTCCCGGTACGTTACCGATAAACCCCGAAACTCTTCCGGTGTCCAAAACAGGACTTCCCATATATAAATCTTTACCTCCGGACCATTCCGGAACTCCTCGTGACGTCCGGGATCTCATCCGGGACTCCGAACAACATTCGGTAACCACATACTAACTTCCTTTATAACCCTAGCGTCATCGAACCTTAAGTGTGTAGACCCTACGGGTTCGGGAGACATGCAGACATGACCGAGACGTTCTCCGGTCAATAACCAACAGCGGGATCTGGATACCCATGTTGGCTCCCACATGTTCCACGATGATCTCATCGGATGAACCACGATGTCAAGGACTTAATCAATCCCGTATACAATTCCCTTTGTCTATCGGTATGATACTTGCCCGAGATTCGATCGTCGGTATCCCGATACCTTGTTCAATCTCGTTACCAGCAAGTCTCTTTACTCGTTCCGTAACACATCATCCCGTGATCAACTCCTTGATCACATTGTGCACATTATGATGATGTCCTACCGAGTGGGCCCAGAGATACCTCTCCGTCACACGGAGTGACAAATCCCAGTCTCGATTCGTGCCAACCCAACAGACACTTTCGGAGATACCCGTAGTGTACCTTTATAGCCACCCAGTTACGTTGTGACGTTTGGTACACCCAAAGCATTCCTACGGTATCCGGGAGTTGCACAATCTCATGGTCTAAGGAAATGATACTTGACATTAGCAAAGCTTTAGCATACGAACTACACGATCTAGTGCTATGCTTAGGATTGGGTCTTGTCCATCACATCATTCTCCTAATGATGTGATCCCGTTATCAACGACATCCAATGTCCATGGTCAGGAAACCGTAACCATCTATTGATCAACGAGCTAGTCAACTAGAGGCTTACTAGGGACATGGTGTTGTCTATGTATCCACACATGTATCTGAGTTTCCTATCAATACAATTCTAGCATGGATAATAAACGATTATCATGAACAAGGAAATATAATAATAATCAATTTATTATTGCCTCTAGGGCATATTTCCAACAGTCTCCCACTTGCACTAGAGTCAATAATCCAGTTCACATCGCTATGTGATTAACACTCAAGGTCACATCACCATGTGACTAACACCCAAAGAGTTTTACTAGAGTCAGTAGTCTAGTTCACATCACTTATGTGATTAACACTCAATGAGTTCTAGGTTTGATCATGTTGCTTGTGAGAGAGGTTTTAGTCAACGGGTCTGAACCTTTCAGATCCGTGTGTGCTTTACAAATCTCTATGTCATCTCCTAGATGTAGCTACCACGTTCTATTTGGAGCTATTCCAAATAACTGTTCTACTTGGAGCTATTCTAAATTGTTGCTCCATTATACGTATCCGGTATCTCTACTCAGAGCTATCCGGATAGGTGTTAAAGCTTGCATCGACGTAACCCTTTACGACGAACTCTTTTACCACCTCCATAATAGAGAAAAAATTCCTTAGTCCACTAGTTACTAAGGATAACTTTGACCGCGGTCCTGTGATCCATTCTTGGTTCACTCTTGTACCCCTTGACTGACTCATGGCAAGGCACACTTCAGGTGCGGTACACAGCATAGCATACTGTAGAGTCTATGTCTTAAGCATAGGGGACGACCTTCGTCCTTTCTCTCTATTCTGCCGTGGTCGAGCTTTAAGTCTTAACTTCATACCTTACAACTCAGGCAAGAACTCCTTCTTTGACTGATCCATCTTGAACACCTTCAAGATCATGTCAAGGTATGTGCTCATTTGAAAGTACCATTAAGCGTTTTGATCTATCCTTATAGATCTTGATGCTCAATGTTCAAGTAGCTTAATTCAGGCTTTCAATTAAAAAACACTTTTCAAATAACCCTATAAGCTTTCTTAGAAATTCTACATCATTTCTGATCAAAAATATGTCAACAACATATACTTATCAGAAATTCTATAGTGCTCCCACTCACTTCTTTGGAAATACAAGTTTCTCATAAACTTTGTATACACCAAAATCTTTGATCATCTCATCAAAGCATACATTCCAACTCCGAGATGCTTACTCCAGTCCTTAGAAGGATTGCTGGAGCTTTGCATACTTATTAGCATCTTTCAGGATTGACAAAACCTTCCGGTTGTATCACATACAACCTTTCCTCATAAATCGTCGAGGAAACAATGGTTTTTGACATCCTATCTGCAAGATTTCATAAATAATGCAGTAACTGCTAATATAATCCCAATAGACTTTTAGCATCGCTACGAGTGAGAAAGTCTCATCGCAGTCAACTCCTTGAACTTGTCGAAAACATCTTAATGACAAGTCGAGCTTTCTTAATGGTGATACTTATCATCATTGTCCGTCTTCCTTTTAAAATCCATCTGTACTCAACAGCCTTACGACCATCGAGCTGTTTTATCAAAGTCTACACTTTGTTTCCATACATGGATCCTCTCTCGGATTTTATGGCCTCGAGCCATTTATCGGAATCCGGGCCCACCATCGCTTCTCCATAGCTCGTAGGTTCATTGTTGTCTAGCAACATGACTTCCAAGACAGGATTACGTACCACTCTGAAGTAGTACGCATCCTTGTCATCCCACGAGGTTTGGGAGTGACTTGATCTGAAGTCTCGTGATCAATATCATAAGCTTCCACTTCAATTGGTGTAGGTGCCACAGGAACAACTTCCTGTGCCCTGCCACACACTAGTTGAAGAGATGGTTCAATAACCTCATCAAGTTTCCACCATCCTCCCACTCAATTCTTTCGAGAGAAACTTTTCCTCGAGAAAGGACCCGATTCTAGAAACAATCCCTTATTGCTTTCGGATCTAAGACAGGAGGTATACCCAACTGTTTTGGGTGTCCTATGAAGATGCATTTATCCGCTTTGGGTTCGAGCTTATCAGCCTGAAACTTTTCACATAAGCGTCGCAGCCCCAAACCTTTTAAGAAATGACAGCTTAGGTTTCTCTAAACCATAGTTCATACGGTGTCATCTCATCGGAATTACGTGGTGCCCAATTTAAAGTGAATGTGGTTGTCTCTAATGCCTAACCCATAAACTATTGTGGTAATTTGATAAGAGACATCATGGTATGCATCATATCCAATAGGGTGCAGTTATGATGTTCGGACACACCATCACACTATCGTGTTCCAGGCTGTATTAGTTGTGAAATGATTTCCACAATGTCTTAATTCTGTGCCAAACTCGTAATTCAGATATTCATCTCTATGATCATATCATAGATCTTTAATCCTCTTGTCACGACGATCTTTCAACTTCACACTGAAATTACTTGAACCTTTCAATAATTCAGACTCGTGATTCATCAAGTAAATATACTCAACATCTACTCAAATCATCTGTGAAGTAAAACATAACGATATCCACTACATGCCTCAGCACCTATTGGACTGCACACATCAAAATGTATTACTTCCAACAAGTTGCTTTCTAGTTCCATTTTACTGAAACCGAGGCTTTCAGTCATCTTGCCCATGTGGTATGATTTGCATGTCTCAAGTGATTCAAAATCAAGTGAGTTCAAACGGTCCATTTGCATGGAGTTTCTTCATGCATATACACCAATAGACATGGTTCGCATGTCTCAAACTTTTCAAAAATGAGTGAGCCCAAGGATCCATCAACATGGAGCTTCTTCATGCGTTTTATACCGATATGACTTAAGTGGCAGTGCCACAAGTAGGTGGTACCATTTCATATATCTTTTGGCATGAACATGTGTATCACTACGATCGAGATTCAATAAACAATTCATTTTAGGTGGAAGACCATTGAAGGTATTATTCAAATAAACAGAGTAACCATTATTCTCCTTAAATGAATAACCGTATTGCGATAGACATAATCCAATCATGTCTATGCTTAACGCAAACACCAATCTCGATGGTAGAGGGAGCGTACGATATTTGATCAACCTTGGAAATACTTCCAACACATATCGTCAACTCACCTTTAGCTAGTCTCCATTTATTCCGTAGCTTTTATTTCGAGTTACTAACACTTAGCAACCGAACCGGTATCTAATACCCTGGTGCTACTAGGAGTACTAGTAAAGTACACATGAACATAATGTATATCCAATATACTTCTATCGACCTTGCCAGCCTTCTCATCTACCAAGTATCTAGGGTAATTCTGCTCCAGTGGCTATTCCTCTTATTACAGAAGCACTTAGTTTCGGGTTTGGGTTCAACCTTGGGTTTCTTCACTAGAGCAGCAGCTGATTTGCCGTTTCATGAAGTATCCCTTCTTGCCCTTGCCCTTCTTGAAACTAGTGGTTTCACTAACCATCAACAATTGATGCTCCTTCTTGATATCTACTTTTGCGGTGTCAAACATCTCGAATATCTCAAGGATCATCATATATGTCCCTGATATATCATAGTTCATCACGAAGCTCTAGCAGCTTGGTGGTAATGACTTCGGAGAAACATCACTATCTCATCTTGGAAGATCAACTCCCACTTGATTCAAATGATTGTTGTACTCAGACAATCTGAGCACAAGCTCAACAATTGAGCCTTTCTCCTTAGTTTGTAGGCTAAGAAAATCGTCGGAGGTCTTATACCTCTTGATGTGGGCACGAGCCTGAAATCCCAATTTCAGCCCTCAAAACATCTCATATGTTTCGCGACGTTTCAAAACGTCTTTGGTGCCTCAATTCTAAACCGTTTAACTGAACTATCACGTAGTTATCAAAATGTGTATGTCAGATGTTCGCAACATCCACAGACAACGTTCGAGGTTCAGCACATTGAGCGGTGCATTAAGGACATAAGCCTTCTAAGAAGCAATGAGGACAATCCTCAGTCTACGGACCTCGTCCGCATAATTGCTACTATCAGCTTTCAACTAATTTTCTCTAGGATCATATCTAAACAGTAGAACTATAGCGTGAGCTACGACATAATTTGCAAAATCCTTTTGACTATGTTCAGGATAATTAAGTTCATCTTATGAACTCCCACTTAGATAGACATCCCTCTAGTCATCTAAGTGATTACATGATCCGAGTCAACTAGGCCGTGTCCGATCATCACGTGAGACGGACTAGTCAACATCGGTGAACATCTTCATGTTGATCGTATCTACCATACGACTCATGCTCGACCTTTCGGTCTTCTGTGTTCCGAGGCCATGTCTGTACATGCTAGGCTCGTCAAGTCAACCCTAAGTGTTTTGCATGTGTAAAACTGTCTTACACCCGTTGTATGTGAACGTAAGGATCTATCACACCCGATCATCACGTGGTGCTTCGAAACGACGAACTGTAGCAACGGTGCACAGTTAGGGGAGAACACTTCTTGAAATTTTAATGAGGGATCATCTTATTTACTACCGTCGTTCTAAGCAAATAAGATGTATAAACATGGTAAACATCACATGCAATCAAATAGTGACATGATATGGCCAATATCACTTTGCTCCTTTTGATCTCCATCTTCGGGGCTCCATGATCATCATCGTCACCGGCATGACACCATGATCTCCATCATCATGATCTCCATCATCGTGTCTTCTTGAAGTTGTCACGTCATCTATTACTTCTACTACTACAGCTAACGGTTAGCAATAAAGTAAAGTAATTACATGACGTTTATGTTGACACGCAGGTCATAAATAAATTAAGACAACTCCTATGGCTCCTGCCGGTTGTCATATTCATCGACATGCAAGTCGTGATTCCTATTACAAGAACATGATCAATCTCATACATCACATATATCATTCATCACATCCTTTGGCCATATCACATCAACATAGCATACCCTGCAAAAACAAGTTAGACGTCCTCTAATTGTTGTTTGCATGTTTTACGTGGCTGCTATGGGTTTCTAGCAAGAACGTTTCTTACCTACGCAAAGACCACAACGTGATATGCCAATTGCTATTTACCCTTCATAAGGACCCTTTTCATCGAATCCGATCCGACTAAAGTGGGAGAGACAGACACCCGCTAGCCACCTTATGCAACTAGTGCATGTCAGTCGGTGGAACCAGTCTCACGTAAGAGTACGTGTAAGGTCGGTCCGGGCCGCTTCATCCCACGATGCCGCCGAATCAAGATAAGACTAGTAACGGCAAGCATATTGAACAAAATCAACGCCCACAACTACTTTGTGTTCTACTCGTGCATAGAATCTACGCAATAGACCTAGCTCATGATGCCACTGTTGGGGAACGTAGCAGAAATTCAAAATTTTCCTACGTATCACCAAGATCTATCTATGGAGAGACTAGCAACGAGTAGAAAGAAGAGTTCATCTACATACCCTTGTAGATCGCTAAGCGGAAGCGTTCAAGTGAACGGGGTTGATGGAGTCGTACTCGTCGTGATTCAAATCACCGATGACCAAGTGCCGAACGGACGGCACCTCCGCGTTCAACACACGTACAGCCCGGTGACGTCTCCCACGCCTTGATCCAGCAAGGAGAGAGGGAGAGGTTGAGGAAGACTCCTTCCAGCAGCAGCACAACGGCGTGGTGATGATGGAGGAGCGTGGCAATCCTGCAGGGCTTCGCCAAGCACCACAGAAGAGGAGGGAGAGAGAGATGCAGGGCTGCACCAACGAGAGGAAGAAAACTCATATATTGGCAGCCCCAAAACCTCAAGTATATATAGGGGGGAAGGGGGCTGCGCCCCCCCTTTAGGGTTTCCCACCCCAAGGGGTGCGGCCAGCCCTAGATCCATCTAGGGGGGCGGCCAAAGGGGGGAGAGGGGAAAGAACCCACTAGGTGGGCCTTAAGGCCCAACTAGACTAGGGTTTGCCCCCTCCCACTTATCCTTGCGCCTTGGGCCCCTTGTGGGGGGCGCACCAGCCCTCCTAGGGGCTGGTCCCCTCCCACACTTGGCCCACGCAGCCTTCTGGGGTTGGTGGCCCCACTTGGTGGACCCCCGGGACCCTCCCGGTGGTCCCGGTACGTTACCGATAAACCCCGAAACTCTTCCGGTGTCCAAAACAGGACTTCCCATATATAAATCTTTACCTCCGGACCATTCCGGAACTCCTCGTGACGTCCGGGATCTCATCCGGGACTCCGAACAACATTCGGTAACCACATACTAACTTCCTTTATAACCCTAGCGTCATCGAACCTTAAGTGTGTAGACCCTACGGGTTCGGGAGACATGCAGACATGACCGAGACGTTCTCCGGTCAATAACCAACAGCGGGATCTGGATACCCATGTTGGCTCCCACATGTTCCACGATGATCTCATCGGATGAACCACGATGTCAAGGACTTAATCAATCCCGTATACAATTCCCTTTGTCTATCGGTATGATACTTGCCCGAGATTCGATCGTCGGTATCCCGATACCTTGTTCAATCTCGTTACCAGCAAGTCTCTTTACTCGTTCCGTAACACATCATCCCGTGATCAACTCCTTGATCACATTGTGCACATTATGATGATGTCCTACCGAGTGGGCCCAGAGATACCTCTCCGTCACACGGAGTGACAAATCCCAGTCTCGATTCGTGCCAACCCAACAGACACTTTCGGAGATACCCGTAGTGTACCTTTATAGCCACCCAGTTACGTTGTGACGTTTGGTACACCCAAAGCATTCCTACGGTATCCGGGAGTTGCACAATCTCATGGTCTAAGGAAATGATACTTGACATTAGCAAAGCTTTAGCATACGAACTACACGATCTAGTGCTATGCTTAGGATTGGGTCTTGTCCATCACATCATTCTCCTAATGATGTGATCCCGTTATCAACGACATCCAATGTCCATGGTCAGGAAACCGTAACCATCTATTGATCAACGAGCTAGTCAACTAGAGGCTTACTAGGGACATGGTGTTGTCTATGTATCCACACATGTATCTGAGTTTCCTATCAATACAATTCTAGCATGGATAATAAACGATTATCATGAACAAGGAAATATAATAATAATCAATTTATTATTGCCTCTAGGGCATATTTCCAACACCTCCCACTCAATTCTTTCGAGAGAAACTTTTCCTCAGGAAAGGACCCGATTCTAGAAACAATCCCTTATTGCTTTCGGATCTGAGACAGGAGGTACACCCAACTGTTTTGGGTGTCCTATGAAGATGCATTTATCCGCTTTGGGTTCGAGCTTGTCAGCCTGAAACTTTTCACATAAGCGTCGCAGCCCAAACCTTTTAACAAATGACAGCTTAGGTTTCTCTAAACCATAGTTCATACGGTGTCATCTTATCGGAATTACGTGGTGCCCTATTTAAAGTGAATGTGGTTGTCTCTAATGCCTAACCCATAAACTATCGTGGTAATTCGATAAGAGACATCATGGTATGCATCATATCCAATAGGGTGCAGTTATGATGTTCGGACACACCATCATACTATGGTGTTTCGGGCTGTATTAGTTGTGAAACAATTTCTACAATGTCTTAATTCTGTGCCAAACTCGTAATTCAGATATTCATCTCTATGATCATATCATAGATATTTTATCCTCTTGTCACGACGATCTCTCACCTTCACCCTGAAATTACTTGAACCTTTCAATAATTCAGACTCGTGATTCATCAAGTAAATATACTCAACATCTACTCAAATCATCTGTGAAGTAAGAACATAACGATATCCACTACACGCCTCAGCACTCATTGGACTGCACACATCAAAATGTATTACTTCCAACAAGTTGCTTTCTAGTTCCATTTTACTGAAAACGAGGCTTTCAGTCATCTTGCCCATGTGGTATGATTTGCATGTCTCAAGTGATTCAAAATCAAGTGAGTCCAAACGGTCCATTTGCATGGAGTTTCTTCATGCATATACACCAATAGACATGGTTTGCATGTCTCAAACTTTTCAAAAACGAGTGAGCCCAAAGATCCATCAACATGGAGCTTCTTCATGCGTTTTATACCGATATGACTTACGTGGCAGTGCCACAAGTAGGTGATACTATCATTACTATCTTATATCTTTTGGCATGAACATGTGTATCACTACGATCGAGATTCAATAAACCATTCATTTTAGGTGCAAGACCATTGAAGGCATTATTCAAATAAATAGAGTAACCATTATTCTCCTTAAATGAATAACCGTATTGCGATAGACATAATCCAATCATGTCTATGCTCAATGCAAACACCAATCTCGATGGTAGAGGGAGTGTGTGATGCTTGAGCACATCAAGCTTGGGAAAAACTTCCAACACATATCGCCAGCTCACCTTTAGCTAGTCTCCGTTTACTCCGCAGCCTTTTATTTCGAGTTTACTAACACTTAGCAACCGAACCGGTATCTAATACCATGGTGCTACTAGGAGTACTAGTAAAGTACACATTAACACAATGTATATCCAATATACTTCTATCAACCTTGCCAGCCTTCTCATCTACCAAGTATCTAGGGTAATTCTGCTCGAGTGGCTGTTCCCCTTATTACAGAAGCACTTAGTCTCGGGTTTGGGTTCAATCCTGGGTTTCTTCACTAGAGCAGCAGCTGATTTGCCGTTTCATGAAGTATCCCTTCTTGCCCTTGCCCTTCTTGAAACTAGTGGTTTCACCAACCATCAACAATTCATGCTCATTCTTGATTTCTACTTTTGTGGTGTCAAACATCGCGAATATCTCAAGGATCATCATATATGTCCCTGATATATTATAGTTCATCATGAAGCTCTAGCAGCTTGGTGGTAATGAGTTCGGAGAAACATCACTATCTCATCTGGAAGATCAACTCCCACTCGATTCAAATGATTGTTGTCCTCAGACAATCTGAGCACAAGCTCGACAATTGAGCTTTTCTCCCTTAGTTTGCAGGCTAAGAAAATCGTCGAAGGTCTTATACCTCTTGACGTGGGCACGAGCCTGAAATCCCAATTCCAGCCCTCGAAACATCTCATATGTTTCGCGACGTTTCAAAATGTCATCGGTGCCTCAACTCTAAACCGTTTAACTGAACTATCACGTAGTTATCAAAATGTGTATGTCAGATGTTCGCAACATCCACAGACGACGTTCGAGGTTCAGCACACTGAGCGGTGCATTAAGGACACAAGCCTTCTATGAAGCAATGAGGACAATCCTCAGTTTACAGACCTAGTCCGCATAATTGCTACTATCAACTTTCAACTAAATTTTCTCCAGGAACATATCTAAACAGTAGAACTGAAGCGCGAGCCACGACATAATTTGCGAAGACCTTTTGACTATGTTCAGGATAATTAAGTTCATCTTATGAACTCCCACTCAGATAGACATCCCTCTAGTCATCTAAGTGATTACATGATCCGAGTCAACTAGGCCGTGTCCGATCATCACGTGAGACGGACTAGTCAACATCGGTGAACATTTTCATGTTGATCGTATCTTCTATACGACTCATGTTCGACCTTTCGGTCTTCTGTGTTCCAAGGCCATGTCTGTACATGCTAGGCTCGTCAAGTCAACCTAAGTGTTTGCATGTGTAAATCTGTCTTACACCCGTTGTATGTGAACGTTGGAATCTATCACACCCGATCATCACGTGGTGCTTCGAAACAACGAACTGTCGCAACGGTGCACAGTTAGGGGGAACACTTTCTTGAAATTATTATGAGGGATCATCTTATTTACTACCGTCGTTCTAAGTAAACAAGATGCAAAAACATGATAAACATCACATGCAATCAAATAATAGTGACATGATATGGCCAATATCATATAGCTCCTTTGATCTCCATCTTGGGGCTCCATGATCATCTTGTCACCGGCATGACACCATGATCTCCATCATCATGATCTCCATCATCGTGTCTCCATGAAGTTGCTCGCCAACTATTACTTCTACTACTATGGCTAACACGTTTAGCAATAAAGTAAAGTAATTTACATGGCGTTTCTCAATGACACGTAGGTCATACAAAAATAAAGACAACTCCTATGGCTCCTGCCGGTTGTCATACTCATCGACATGCAAGTCGTGATTCCTATTACAAGAACATGATCTCATACATCACATATATATCATTCATCACATCCTTTGGACATATCACATCACAAAACACTTGCTGCAAAAACAAGTTAGACGTCCTCTAATTGTTGTTGCAAGTTTTTACGTGGCTGCTATAGGTTTCTAGCAAGAACGTTTCTTACCTACGCCAAAACCACAACGTGAATTGCCAATTTCTATTTACCCTTCATAAGGACCCTGTTCATCGAATCCGATCCGACTAAAGTGGGAGAGACAGACACCCGCCAGCCACCTTATGCAACTAGTGCATGTCAGTCGGTGGAACCGGTCTCACGTAAGCATACGTGTAAGGTTGGTCCGGGCCGCTTCATCCCACGATGCCGCCGAATCAAGATAAGACTAGTAACGGCAAGATAATTGACAATATCGATGCCCACAACTACTTTGTGTTCTACTCGTGCATAGCAACTACGCATAGACCTAGCTCATGGTGCCACTGTTGGGGAACGTAGCAGAAATTCAAAATTTTCTACGCATCACCAAGATCAATCTATGGAGTAATCTAGCAACGAGGGGAAGGAGAGTGCATCTACATACCCTTGTAGATCGCTAAGCGGAAGCGTTCAAGTGAACGGGGTTGATGGAGTCGTACTCGTTGTGATCCAAATCACCGATGATCCTAGTGCCGAACGGATGGCACCTCCGCGTTCAACACACGTACAGCCCGGTGATGTCTCCTACGCCTTGATCCAGCAAGGGGAGAAGGAGAGGTTGGGGAAGAGTCCATCCAGCAGCAGCACGACGGCGTGGTGGTGGTGGAGGAGCGCGGGACTCCAGCAGGGCTTCGCCAAGCACTACGAGAGACGAAGAGGGAGAGGGGTAGGGCTGCGGCAACAGGGAGAGCAAATCACATCTGTTGGGCAGCCCCAAACCTCAAGTATATATAGGGGGAGGGGAGGGGCTGCACCCCCACCTAGGGTTCCCTCCCTAGGGGTGGCGGCAGCCCCTAGATCCCATCTGGGTGGCGGCCACAAGGGGGAGAGGGGAGGCGCACCTGGGGTGGGCCTTAGGGCTCATCTGCCCTAGGGTTTGCCCCTTCCCCTCTTGGAGGCACCTTGGGCCTTGGTGGGAGGCACCCCAGCCCACCTAGGGGCTGGTCCCTTCCCACTATTGGCCCATGTAGGCCTCCGGGGCTGGTGGCCCCACCTGGTGGACCCCTGGACCCCTCCGGTGGTCCCGGTACACTACCGGTGATGCCCGGAACATTTCCGGTGGCCAAAACCATACTTCCTATATATCAATCTTTACCTCCCAACCATTCCGGAACTCCTTGTGACGTCCGAGATCTCATCCGGGACTCCGAACAACATTCGGTAACCGCGTACATACTTTCCCTATAACCCTAGCGTCATCGAACCTTAAGTGTGTAGACCCTACGGGTTTGGGAAACATGCAGACATGACCGAGACACCTCTCCGGCCAATAACCAACAACGGGATCTGGATACCCATGTTGGCTCCCACATGTTCCACGATGATCTCATCGGATGAACCACGATGTCAAGGACTTTATCAATCCCGTATACAATTCCCTTTCTCTAGCGGTACGATACTTGCCCGAGATTCGATCGTCGGTATCCCGGTACCTTGTTCAATCTCGTTATCGGCAAGTCTCTTTACTCGTTCCATAACACATCATCCCGTGATCAACTCCTTGATCACATTGTGCACATTATGATGATGTCCTACCGAGTGGGCCCAGAGATACCTCTCAGTTTACACGGAGTGACAAATCCCAGTCTCGATTCGTGCCAACCCAGCAGACATTTTCAGAGATACCTGTAGTGTACCTTTATAGCCACCTAGTTACGTTGTGACGTTTGGCACACCCAAAGCACTCCTACGGTATCCGGGAGTTGCACAATCTCATGGTCTAAGGAAATGATATTTGACATTAGAAAAGCTTTAGCATACGAACTACATGATCTTGTGCTAGGATTAGGATTGGGTCTTGTCCATCACATCATTCTTCTAATGATGTGATCCCGTTATCAATGACATCCAATGTCCATGGTCAGGAAACCGTAACCATCTATTGATCAACGAGCTAGTCAACTAGAGGCCTACTAGGGACATGGTGTTGTCTATGTATCCACACATGTATCTGAGTTTCCTATCAATACAATTCTAGCATGGATAATAAACCAATATCATGAACAAGGAAATATAATAATAACCAATTTATTATTGCCTCTAGGGTATATTTCCAACACTTATCTCATTTGCTAAATCTCAATTCCCTAGGGGAAAGGTGTGTCGGTCAATTTGGATAAAGTAGAACGTATAACCCCGAGCTGGAGACGGAGGCGCCACGATGGCCGAGGCATCAATGGTGGTAGCAAGCAGGAGGCTTTGACAGGTTTGGATGGGGTGCGGGATTGCTGGACACAACTTTGACATGTTTGAGGTTCAGAGGGATGGCCGGGGACGGCAGCGTCGCCGACTACGAATGGCATGGGGTCGCCGGTTCGAGAGGGAGCTCATGAGGATGATCCAGTGAAGGAGAAAGTACTGCCAACCGTTAGATTTCAGCTGACACGGCTGAAAAATAAAAAATGTATAAAAGAAAAAAAACAAGCAGCTAACGATGAATACATGACCCTTTTGTCTAGGATCCTGATAAGTGCCACACGTCAGGTGCGAGCACAAGGCAAGTTCGAACGTTTTCGACGGCAAGTTTAGTTACACGAGGATGACACCTTTAGTTGCTTAGCATGGCAATTTTCATGCTTCGGATTATTTTTAACAGAAACTTGACGTGTGTCACCGGAATTTGCCATCCTTGTGTGTTTGGAATTGCCATCAAAAAACATCAGAACTGGAGTATAAGCATCTGACATGTAACACTTATCATTTGCATTTGTCTATGTGTCGTCCCCAATGTTTCCTGTCCGCATTTGTGCAATACTGGCAAGAATCAAGATTAAGCGACATGACTATATAACACCATTGATTTAAACATAAAAATATCTTAATATATTTAGAGCTAATCAGACTTAGCAAATGCGACATCTACAGCCGGATCTAGTAAATGAGGGCCCCTAAATGTTCACAGACACACCCGAACGCGTTTGTGGACTGTGATCGGTAACCCCTCAGATGCCCTTGACCATAGTCGGATATGTCATACCCCCTCCCCCCCTCCTCGGAAAACCATGCTATACATGCAACATGAGAGAGTAAACATAGGATCAAACGGACATGAATCACCATAAGTGCATGGATTCACAGTTTTTCAGACCAAAATAGATAATTGGTCGGATCAAGCAGACATAGAAGTACAAATCAACTAAAAAACAAACCGCGATGGATAGGGGCATCGAAAATCGTGGTTTTCATGTCGGGGCCTTCCCCTTGCGATCGTCGGTGCGGCTGTAGGCCTCCATGTAGGCGTCGGCAGCAGGAGAGGCATCTTCGGAGTCATTGGAGCCGCTAGAGACGTCCGAGCTATCAGCGGATGAGATTATGTCGACCATCCGACAGGTGTCGCGCGCCCATTGCTTGCTTCGGTCGTCACCTTCTACGCAGCTTCAAGCTCCGACTGCTCGATGCCGAACCGTAGCACCTTGGTGTTCTTGCGGCGGAGCCGCTGTGCGCCAGTCTCCGCCCTGGTGAGCGGGCAACAGAGGAGCTCGTCCTCTGCATCGACCGTCAGCTGGACGCAGACCTGGCGGAAGGAAACAACAACCTCCACCGCTGGCGCCCTCTTCTTTGCCCGCCACCTTTTGCGGCGTCCACATCCAGGGTGGTGTGATCACGAGTACCCACCGACGACCATGCAGAGCACCCGCCGGAGGAGTTGCCCCAGTGAAGCGTGCGCTCCGCGGCCTGCACTAGGTTCATGCTGCGTTGTTGGGCGACAAGGGTTGGAGCGGTGCTCGAGCTATCGCCTTGTCCCTCTGTGACCGCTGTAGTGTGATGCGAGGGCGAGCTCCTCGTCGACGTCCGCCTCCGCCTCACGGCCAAGGACGTCCCAGTTGATGGGGTCGTCCTCGCTGCTGGTGCTCGACATTGTAGATTAGGGAATTGATGGGGCATGGAGGGAATAATGGGGGAGTGAGGTAGAATTTGTTCTGGGTGCGGTTTTCTGGTTGGGACGAGGTGGGGTCGGTGCGGGCCAATGTGGACTGGGCTGACATGACGGACATGTCCGGTCCATCCCATATATGGGTCAGCTCGGGTGTAAGAGCAACTCTAATGGGGCGATCCATTTCATCCGCCCGCGTCCGTTTGGATCGGCGCGGACAAAAGTGGCGGCCCAACGCACCGACCCAAACGGACGCGCGTCCGTTTTTTGTCCACGTGCGACCCATCCCAGGCCCATTTTTTAGCCGGATTTGCGTTGGCGCGGACACGAGACGGACGCGCGCGCGCCTACTCCTCTCCCCGGGCCCGCCTGTCGGTGCCAGCCACAACCATTTCCCCCCATTTTCTGAAAAACGCTCCCGCCAGCGCGCGCCCCCCGCCCCCAACCAGCGATGGAGGACGCCATCGACCTCGACCTCGACGCCGCCGCCGGCCTCGCCCCCCTCGCCTCGTCCGGCACCGTCGCCCCCTCCGGGAAAGGCAAGCCTTGTGCCCCGCGCAAGACCGCCGCGGCGACCAAGCCGAAGAAGGCGCTGACGCCCGAACAGTCGGCAAGTGAGTCAGCCAAGAGGAAGGGCCGGAGGCACGCCGCGGACGCGAGGGATGAGGCCGCTGCGCAGCCCGCCGCCGCCATCGCGCAGCAGGAGTTCACCAACGCCCGCGTCGCCGCTGCAACGAGGCAGGCGCTTTACATGCTTGGGGTAAACCCTAGCCAGCACCACCTCGTCCAAGCCACCGTCGCCGCGGCCAGCACCGACTCGTCGGTATTTCCTCGGATGGTGATGCCCGACTCACCCCGCGCATCGGCTTGCAACCCGGTCTCCGGCTTCCACGTCTACCCGCAGGCCTCCCGCCTCTCCGGGGAGTGCTCACCCGACGTGAGCGTGGTTGCGCCTTACAAACCCGCGCCCGCGCCCATCGATCTCAACGCCACCCCGGTGGTCGGTGGCTCGTCGTCCGGCGGCGCGAGGAAACGCGCGCGACAGACGCCGGCCGGCGGTCTCCTGGACACCCGCAACCTGTTCAAGGAAATGCCGTCCGCCGTCGACGAGGACTACATTCAACACCTCATCTTCGAGGATGGTGCGCCGGATGCTGGCTACGATCCTGAGGAGACACAAAGCCAGGACGACTGCGGGGCGTTCACGCCGGCCGCTGGCTATGATCCCGATCAGGCGGCCTTCATGCGTGATCAGGTCGGCGTCGACCTGGACGGCTTCCCCCTCGACCACGAGTTCCCGGACGACTATGGGCTAGAGGAAGAGGACGGGTGCGACATCGAAGTGGAGCCTTTGTTCGAGGAGGAGCTCGCCAACCAAGCCGCCGGGCCGAAGCCGAAGCGCAAGAGCAAACGCACGAAGGCTTACACAGCTGCCGAAGACAAGCTTCTATGCGAGTGTTGGCGAGACATTGGGCAAGACCCAAAGACGGGCGCCGAGCAAAAGCATTCAACCTTTTGGACTCGTGTGCACCGGGAGTTTCACCATTTTTTACGTGCTGGCATGTGTGCCGGCCGGCTGGCGAGCGAGTGCGCTAACAGGAATTGTGGTATTTTCTGAAGCCAGCATTGTATGCCGGTGCTGGCATGATGCCGGCATGAGACATGGCCGCTGGCATGATCGGCCGCGGGTCTTTTTTAATTCAAAAATTGAATGGAGATATGAAATGGGTCGGCGCGTTGGACGCATTGCCGGGAGGCGCCGGTTTCGTGGTCTGGCGCTCGAAGCGCACGTTACTGGGCCGGCCCAGGTGAGCTTCGACCGAAAACCACGACGCGAAAAAATGAACGTGAAACATTGCAAAAGCTGAGTTTCGAACTCACGATCGCACTTCTTAATGTCCGACACGAGAACCACTAGACCAAATACGTTCTTATGTTCTATAGCTAGGAAAAAGATCTACTTAACCGTTATTCAGTGAAAACATTAACGTAAAATCCGAAAATTAGTTGAAAAGTTCATTGGTTCTGAAAAATGAGTTCATCGATTTTGAAAACTAGTTCACCATTTTTCTAAACAATTCACAAAATTTTAAAAAGCTTAATCGATTTTCAAAAAATGTTCATCGATTTTGAAAAAAAGTTCATCAACTTGGAAAAAAGATTCATGGAATTTGGGAAAAAATGTTCATCGAATTTGGAAAAAGTTCATCGAATATGAAAAAATCATCGGATTTGAAAATATGAAAAAGTCCAGGGGCCCCTTCCCTCGACATATGTAGTATGTAGGCTAGCCCATGGTCGGTAGCGCACGAGGACGTCGTCACGTCTTTTTTTCCAGATCGAGTTCTGATTCAGATTCGCCCCAATTATCGATCGCAAGCCGGCGACTCCGGCCTCGTCTAGGTCGTCCTCGCCATATGCCCCAAGTGCCGCCGGACCTTGGAACTCCATGACCTATTCGTCGACGCTGCCGCACAGGTTGGACTCCACACAACTGGAGATCGATCCATACATGCTTGCCTCCCAATACTATGATGAGGATTACCGGAGTCACCGCCTCAGGATCTACCATCTCCAGAGTCATCTTCAGGTGTGTATGCATGGGAACAATACAATTTGTTTTCCCTCTAAGACGCATGTGTGATCTAGTTTGTGATTCTATTTATCTCATAAATTCATGGTAGGGAAACGGCACCAAGAGTCTGGTAATCACTTGGCCATGGATGTAAAATTGTAAGATCATGTACTTATTTAAAATTGACATTCATATTCATGCTTTTTATTTTTTATATAATTTTCAGTTGAAACTGTTGGATGAGACCGTCATAATTTTTATATTGTGAGAATCAGATCCATTTTATTTATGTAAATATAGACTTTGGGATAAAAAGGACATTACGTCAAGTTGTTAGCCACACACGGGACCAACCTCATCTCTCAGCGAAGAGCCCACAAGCATGTGCGCCTCTTTATTTGAAAATCTTCTCTCGTAAAGAAAGGAGATATCATCGAAGGCCTTGCTTAATCTCTTTTGTAGTCTACCCACAATGACACAATAAACCATCATGGGGGATAGTGATGACCCGGATGCAGTGCTAGCGATTCCGTCTTTAAGAACGAAGAAAAATTATGGTTAGTGAAAGCGCTTCTTGGCATTGTCTAAGGGTTTCAGATTCCATCAAAGATGACACTTGATGCTATCAGAAAATCACCCGCATGGCTCTTTGCGACTGTAAACACCACAACCTTGTTTTCTTGATTTTTTTTACTACGCTAAGAAAACAAGGACGAGTATATGGATCCATACATCGACATTGCTAGAAGAAAATTTCAAGGGCCCCCTAGATTTATTTTCGCCCCGGGCCCCCAAAATCCCAAGACCGGCCCTACCCAAATGCAAAACTGGATGGACACCGGGCGGGCGGTCGACCCAAACGGACAAAAAACGGACAAATGCGCTGTCCATTTGGATCCGCCCCATTGGAGTTGCTCTAAAGGAGCCGATTGGTTGGTAAAAAACTAAGGCCCCGTTTGATAGCTCAGTTTTTTCTAAGTATTTTGATAATACTATAGTATTTGAGATTACCATGTTTTTAATTATTATGAGCGGTTTGGTTGCCACTAAAAACTATGATTTTAATAATGTAGTATTTTCTCTGTTTTTAAAAAAGAACTCTGGACCTCTTTTTTTTAAACTGAGCTGGCGAAAGAAACGCCTCGTCGTCATCTTCTTCCTTGCTCTAAGCCGCTGTCACCTCCTCCTTCATTCTCATGTTACTTCTGCTAGACGACCTTGTTCGGTTGAATCTTATCCGTGAACTCCTTTGCTCAACCTTTGCCTCTGATGTGCTGTTGTGGTGCGCTGTCTTGCTGATCGCTAGTACGTCATACACTCTCCGTGCCGGCACTGATCCCTGCCTCCTGTCGTTTCCCCGTCCAGCCCCGTCATGCTAGCCGTGAGGAACGGAGCGAGCAAGTCCTATTGGACTGCTGGTGGAGCTTGCTACCCAGGCATGCGGCTGCAAAGCTGAGCGGTTGTAGCTGTTGTTTGCGATATTTGTCCATGGATACCGGCTACAACACACAAGTATCCATACCATATACCCAACTAGCTCTTGCTCTTACTAGTTAGGAACAGACGTGCTTGTAATAGTTATCAGCCGGCTAGCTAGCTTCTACGTTGCTGCATAAAGCACTAGCCAAACAGGTTGTAGTATTCACAATACTTTGGTATGTCAAAAACTGTGCTATCTTGTACCCACGAACTAAAATACTACAGTTTTCAATACTTTGGTTTTTACAATACCTTACTATCAAACACAGCCTAAATGGTTGTCCTTCGGGTGAAAATAGATGATATCAGAAAGTTTTCAATGGGAAAAAAATCATCCAAATTAACAGAATTTGCTTCTTCTTTTTTTGCGAGGAAACAGAATTTGCTTTTTCTGCCGGTAAACACGGCTTGGCTCTTGAGCCTTGACAACGCCGATACAGCAGCATGGCCTCGCAGCAGAGGAGCCACCGTATGGATCCCTCCACGACAGATGCGGAATCGCGCCGGCGGCCCTCTGCGGCTACCGTACGTCGGCCAGCCACGAGCCACCGCAGGAATTAACCTCACCCCGGGACGACAGACAAAACCCACGACTGTGACAGCGCCGTCGCCCTCGTGTGGCCCCGCCGCGTAGAAAAAGCGGCACCGACCATGTCCCCCGTTGTCCTCTCACAGCGGCGAGTCTACTAGGGAGGCTTAAACAGGCTCAAAGCCTACCCTTCAAAAACCAATATTTTTTTACTACTACTACTACTATTTTCATACCAGCTCAATAGTACATCTACCATGAGTAGCAAGCACACAACGCCACACACGCATAGAACCGGCACCACACATGAATGCCCAGCCTCCAACTACTGTAATTACTAGTTCATGTACAGTTAACTAATTTAGTGTCTAATGCAACTTATTTGCAAAAAAGAAGAGTACAAAGATGAGTGCATGCATGTACTCCTCGCACTGAACCCCTGAACCTATCCCAACTAATGTGAGCCCAGATACCCTTCCCTTAACAGCTAATGTGATCGGAATCCCTCCTTATATGGACAGCAAGATGGGGACATAGTGGCTATTTTTCAAGATAAATTCAAATTTTGCTTCAAAAATTCATATATTTTTTTAAAAATCCTAGAAAAATATAGTTAAGACAACATGTTTTAAGTAATAATCTGGAAAACTTTGAGCTTATTTTGACAACAACATTAGGACATCATGGTTATTTTTTTTTCTTCAAAAGAGAGCTTAGTTTCCTCGCCATTGACTTGAGCCTACCCTTCATTTTGTTTCTAGATTCGCCATTGCTCTCACTCACCTAGCTCGCCAACCTCCGGCGGACCCGCGCCGCGTCACCCTGACGCGACGAGCCCCCGCCAGCTCGAGCCCGTTCCCGTTAACGTTGTCACGCACGCAGAACAAACTCGCCGCCGTGGCCCAGTGGCGGCGACGCCAGATGCCGATGCGACGATGCCCCCTCGCCGATCACGTACACGTACAGCACAGTCGGGTCACGTACACGTCCATCACAGTATCTTTGCATGCATGTCTGGACTGGACTGGCACCAGCAGCAACTTGCAAGATTCCATCCATCCATCCAGCACGCCCGAGGACCGACCCAGAACTCTCCAGTCTCCTCTCCGGCTCTCCCCACCACACCACGGACACCCCGGCCGGCCGTTCGGTTTCCTCGGTAGACTGACCGCCGGTCCTACCAATACCAAGACGCATGGCCGTGCACCGTGACAGACATATATAGAACGCGACGCTGACGCCGACACGGCCGGGTGCACCGTGCACGGTGGAGGAAGCTGCCTTCGGACGCATGTTAGCCCAATCTTATAAATATATGTGATAGGCCATTTTTAAAGGGCTGAGCCAGTTTCCACAAATCCTATGTTTAACATGGTATCGGCCTAAACCTAGGACCTACTCCACCTCCACCTCAGCCGCCGCCGCCGTGCCCCCAACCCTAGGGCCGCCGTCGCCGCCGCTGCCATGACCGCTTCCGCCTCCGGTTCCGCCAGCTCCGGGGCCATCCCTGCGACGCTGGCCGCCCTTCTCAATCTCCCCGCCCATGCTAGTGCGTCGCCGCGGCCCCTAGTCTTCGGCACCACCGCCGTTGGTTCGTTGTTCTCGGCTCCGATCCCGCCGTCTCCCGCGCCACCGACGGTGGTGGCCTCCACCACCGTGATGATGACGCCACCTGCGGCCATTGCTGACTCGTCCCCGACACTCGCCATCATGCCGGCGGCCTCGGGGGCCTCCACTGATCAGCCCGCGGGTGTGGCACCCGAAACCCCTGCGGTCTCCGCTGTTGCTACCACCGACGCCGTCATGATCTTCGGACCGTTCCACTTCGACAACCTAATCACGAATCGTCTCACGCCGGCCAACTATTTGTTTTAGCACGCCAAGGTTCTACCGCTGCTCCGCAGCCGCTCCTTCCTTGGCTATGTCGATGGCTCCCTGCCGTGTCCGCCGCAGGTTATACACACCGTCCACGGCCCGACCATTAACCCGGCGCACCGTGTGTGGGTGCAGCAAGACCAAGCGACCCTCTCCGCCATCCAGGGTTCCCTCAGAGATGGGGTTGATGGTCTTTGCCTCTTCGCTGCCTCCTCCTTGGATGCGTGGACGACTCTGGAGCATGCGTTTGCACAGACCTCCACCGCCCACTCGATGGATCTTCGCAGCAAGCTTGATGATATCAAGAAACTGGACTCATCTGCCACAACGTACTTCACCAAAATCAAGGTCTTGGCGGATACATTGACCTCCATTGGCCGACCGTTGAGTGCTGAGGAGTCCACCGGCTACGTTATTAAGGGTCTCGATGCTGACTACGACAACCTTGCCGAGGCCGTCCACAACGAAGCCGCCGCTTCCTCCGCACGAGCTCTTCTCTCGTCTGCTCTTCACCGAGCAATGCATCGAAGCTCGCCGCCCCGTTACCACTATCGCCGACCAGCCAACGGGATATTGGGCATCGCGTGGCCAGCGCCCCCCTGCGCCTTCGTCGCCTGCCCGGGTCGCCAACCCCCCGGCGCCATCCTCGGGCGGAGGCCCCGTGCGGTGCTAGCTCTGCAGGCATGAGAGGCATCTCGCCTCCAAGTGCCACAAGCGGTTTCAACGGAGCTTCCTGGGTATCGGTAATGATGGAAAAGGTAACGAGCGTCAATTTGCCATGGCGGATTTTGGCCCTCTTGCTGCTCATGTTGCCGCCAAGGGCAAGGATACACGTGTCGAACACGGCTTTACACCGTCATACCCGATTGATCCTGTGTGGTATATGGACACCGGTGCCACGAATCATATGACGAACGAGCTCGACAAGTTGTCCACCCACCAGCCATACTACGGTCACGACAAGGTTCACACCGCGAACGGTGTAGGTATGCCCATCTCTCATGTTGGTCAAGCATGTGTAGGTATGCCCATCTCTCATGTTGGTCAAGCATCTCTCTTAACTAGTTATCCATCTAGGCAGCTTCATCTTCATAATATTTTACGGGTCCCCTCGGTGACTCTTAATATGTTATCTGTTCCAAAGCTCACTCTTGATAACAATGTCCTATGTGAATTTCACCCGTTTCATCTTTTTGTTAAGGG
Source organism: Triticum aestivum (assembly GCF_018294505.1). Lineage (NCBI taxonomy): Eukaryota > Viridiplantae > Streptophyta > Magnoliopsida > Poales > Poaceae > Triticum > Triticum aestivum. Next base: position 767,300,299 of record NC_057797.1, on the reverse strand, counting down.
CCAAGCCACCCGGGAAATTCTGCTTAATGGTCGCCTCAGCCATGGCCTATACCGCTTGGAGGATCCATCCGCCCCGCGCGTCTTCAGTGGTGTTCGTGTGTCGCCATCTTAGTGGCACTCTCGCCTTGGTCACCCTGCCACTCCCATAGTTCGCCATATACTTCACCGCCATGAGCTGCCTATCGAGTCTAGCAATAAGGAGATGTCCGTGTGTGATGCATGTCAACAAGGCAAGAGTCATCAGTTATCATTTGTTTCTTCTACTCGTCAAGTAACGAGTCCTCTTGAACTTGTGTTTTCTGATGTATGGGGTCCCGCCCAAACGTCTGTGAGTGGTCACAACTATTATGTTAGCTTTATTGATGCCTATAGTCGCTTTACCTGGCTTTATCTTCTTAAGTGAAAATCTAATGTGTTTGATATATTCATTCAGTTTCAAGTGCATGTAGAACGTCTTCTCAAGTATAAAATTATCCATGTTCAGTCCGGATGAGGGGGGGGGGGACGGAAAATATCGCAACCTCAACACTTTCTTTAATAAGCTTGAGATCTCTCATCGTTTATCATGTCCTCATACACATCAGCAAAACGGCGATGTTGAGCGCAAGCATCGACATGTAGTTGAGACCGGACTCACACTCCTGGCTCACGCTTCTGTACACTTTCGCTTTTGAAGCGATGCCTTTGCTACAACATGTTTTCTTATTAACCGACTACCTACGCGTGTCCTTAATATGAAAACTCCTATTGAGCTCCTTTTACATGAAACTCCTGCTATACCTTCTTTAGGGTCAGTTCTTTTGGGCGGCTTAAAAAATAAGCCACCTCTCCTCAGCTTAAAAAATAAGCCGCTGTCAAAATTTGTTGAAGCTTCTATATTATTTATCCTATAACTAGTCCATAAGCCTCGATGAATGAGAGAGGCGGCTTATAAAAAAAGCTGGGAAGGAGGTGACTTATTTTTTAAGCCGCTAAAAGAACTGACCCTTAAGGTGTTCGGGTGTGCCTGTTAGCCCCATCTTCGTCCATATAATCATAGAAAGCTTGAATTTCGGTCTAAGAAATATGTGTTCTGGGTTATAGTTCTCTTCATAAAGACTACAAGTGCCTTCATGTGCCAACAAATCGTGTCTACATATCCCGGGATGTTGTCTTTGATGAGAACGTCTTCCCCTTTTCCGCAATGCCGCAGCAACCCACCACACCTCCATCTATGCATTCATCTCCTATTATGCTTGGCCAATTTGAAGATGTTGCATATTCGCCTGTGTTGTTACCTAACGATAGTGCAGGTATTGGACGTGGTGCTCGCCTGGAACTACTTCCGGATGCAACTCCTGTGATGCACGTTGATCGGTCGGTGCACGTGCATGCACCGACTCCCGTCGTCGACCCTGTCTTTGGAGCCACGCCCGCCCATGCAACTGGACCGGCGCTGGCCTCCGTACCTGGGCCGGTGTCGGCCGAGGCGCGGCCCACACCAGCCGAGGCACGGCCCACGTCTCTGACGGTCTCACCTGGGCAGCTCGAGCGGTCCTTGTCACCGTCTCCACGCCCGGCCTCGCCTCCGTCATCGCCTCCATTGCCCGCCTGTATGTCCCTGCCGCCCCTCTCACTTGGGTCGGCTGGGCCTACCATGGCCTCGCCTGGGTCCTCGCCTGGGCCCCTGTCGCCCGACCTGCCATCGTCGTCTCCAGTATAGGCGCCGCTGGCTCCTTTTCCCGTTGCACCGCAATGACCGCATACTCGCAGCCGCAGCGGTATTGTTCAACCCAAGCAGTGTCATGATGGTACTGTCACATATTTGGTTGCCTGTCTTGCTCATTCTGTTGCAGATCCCAATGATGAACCACACAACTATGAGGCCGCTATGAGTATTCCTCACTGATGGGCTGCTATGGAGTAAGAGTACCACGCTCTTATGCATAATGAGACATGGACACTGGTTCCCCTCCGCCTCACATCAACATCATTGATTCGAAGTGGGTTTTCAAAGTCAAGAGACATGTGGACGGATCTATTGAGCGCTATAAGGCGCGTCTCGTGGCTAGAGGGTTTAAACAGCGTCAGGGTCTAGACTACGAGGATACATTCAGCCCGGTTGTTAAGCCTACTACTATTCGGCTTCTCTTGTCTCTTGCAGTCTCTCGTGGTTGGTCTCTTCGACAGCTTGATGTGCAGAATGCTTTTCTCCATGGGCTGCTTGAAGAGGAGGTTTACATGCGACAGCCAGCAGGGTTTGTTGATCACGCTCAGCCTCATCATCTATGTCGTCTGACGAAGGCTCTATATGGACTGAAACAGGCGCCTCGTGCTTGGCATGCTCGCCTTGCTTCGGCTCTTCGTACTCATGGCTTCGTTCCGTCAACAGCTGACAGCTCGCTGTTCTTATTTCAGCGCCCCAGTGTGACTGTGTGTTTGCTTGTGTACGTGGATGATATTATTCTGGTCAGCTCCTCTGCAACGGTTGCTGATGCTCTTGTGACTGCACTTGGCAGAGATTTTGCGGTAAAAGATTTGGGACAACTACACTTCTTCCTGGGCATTGAAGTTGCACACCAGTCTCGTGGCAGTTTAGCTCTCACCCATAAGAAGTACTCCCTTGACCTCTTGCGCCGTGCTGGTATGCTCAAGTGTAAGCCATCCCCCACGCCCATGTCCTCTACTGATAAGCTCTGGGCTACTGCTGGTACTATTCTGTCTCCTACGGATGCTACAGAGTATCGGAGTATTGTTGGTGGCTTGCAGTATCTGACTATCACACGTCCCGATCTTTCCTTTGCGGTTAACAGGGTGTGTCAGTATCTTCATGCCCCTACTAATTTGCACTGGTCTGCTATGAAGCGCATTCTTCGTTATGTGCGCCTCACTATCTCCTATGGTCTTCATCTGCGACCTAGTTCCTCTGCTGTTCTATCTGCATTCTCAGATGCTGATTGGGCTGGGTGTCCGGATCACAGGCGATCCACGGGGGGATATGCTGTATTTTTGGGTCCTAATTTGATCGCCTGGAGTGCACGCAAGCAAGCCACTGTTTCTCGCATCAGCACAGAAGACAAGTACAAAGCCGTTGCCAATGCGACTGCTGAGCTTATCTGGATTGAGTCTTTGCTTCGAGAGCTGGGAATCTCCCAGTCACATCCTCCGGTTCTTTGGTCTGACAACATCGGTGCTACGTTTTTTTCGACAAACCCGGTGTTCCATGCACGAACCAAACACATTGAGATTGACTATCATTTTGTGAGGGAACGTGTTGCACAGAAGCTACTACAGATCAAGTTTATCTCCTTGAAGGATCAACTTGCCGACATCTTCACCAAGCCTCTACCTTCTTCCATGTTCGAGGTCTGTAAGCGCAATCTCAACCTCTTAGATGCATCAGGAGTGAGTTGAGATTGAGAGAGGGTGTTAGACTTTGTAACGTAGCCCAACTGTGTAAACTATATATTGTGTAACCTTATAAATATACTCCCTCCGGTCTTTTTTAGTTCGCGTATAAGATTTGACTGAAGTCAAGCCTCGTAAAGTTTGACCAACTTTGTAGAAAAAAGTGCCAACATTCACAATCTGAAATCAATACCACTAGATGTGTCATGACTTAAAGTTTCATATTATATAGTTTTAGCATGACAGATGTTGATATTTTTTCATATAAACACGGTCAAACTCTGTGAAGTTTGACTTCAAAGAATTCTAATATGCAGAGTAAAAAATACTGGAGAGAGTATGTGATAGGCCACCCCTAAAGGGTTGAGCCAGTTTCCACAAATCCTACGTTTAATCAGGCAAGGAGAGCATCTGGTTCTCCGGCCGTACGTCCATGCCGCGTCACCGCGCCGGCTTCTATATATAAGACACCCATCGGACACACGGCCTCGCATAGGTTACTACCACTAGTAGGCCACGACCAACCGCTCCCGTCGCTCCATCGATCCGTCAGCTCCATCATCTGCCGATTGCCGCCGCCGCCCATCCATCTCACACTGACCTCTACGTCTCACAACCCTTCTAGCTCATCCTACCTGGGAGAAATGTTTTTCTCGCTACGAGTAGGGTGTAGCTTGCTGATCACCGCGCGCGGCCGCCCGCTGCTCGTTTTAAGGCGGCCTGATCCGTCAGCTCCATCCTGCATCTGATTGCCGCCGCCGCTTGCCGCCCATCCAGCTCACACCGACCGCTACGTCTCACTCTCTCCTCCCTCTCCTAGGCGATTGCCTAGCGACGGGGTACGGGCAGAGCTAGCTAGCTGGTGATCACCACGCGCGCTCGCAGGCCGCAGCTCGTTTTAAGCCGGCCGGGCCGGACACGGCATGCGCTGCCCCACCCGCACGCCAAACGATGGCTCCAGCTTCCGCCTCGCTCCTTCCCGCCGCCAGCGCCAAGCGCCCCTTCGCCCCCGACTCTGCCACCGACGCTGCTGAGAAAGAGCAACCACTCGCGCAGGTCAGTCTCTGCTCAGTCCTCACTCTATCTCTCTCTTCTCCGGCAAGCGACGTACATACTGATGCGCGCGTGTGGTGAACTGTGGTGACCAGGAGAGCGCGGTGACCAAGAAGAACGGACAGAACCAGCAGCAGCAAAAGCTGGAGTGCCCGCGGTGCAGCTCCACCGACACCAAGTTCTGCTACTACAACAATTACAGCACCACGCAGCCGCGCCACTACTGCCGCACCTGCCGCCGCTACTGGACGCACGGCGGCACGCTGCGCAAGGTCCCCGTCGGTGGCGCGTGCCGCCGCGGCTCCGGTAGCAGCAGCAAGCGCCGCAGATCTTTCGCCGAGCCCCACACGCCCTCCTCCGGCTCGCCACCACCGCCGCAGCCAAAACAGCAGGACACGCTGCCGCCGCTCCCTGTCTTCCCGCTCCTGACCGACGGCGCCGTCTACCTGCCGCAGTTCGACCTCGGGCTCGGCGGGTTCCCATGGACGGCACCGGCGGCCACGGACAACCTCTACGACGGGCTCGCGGCGCCGTGGGGTGGCTGTGACGGGGCGCTCGCCCCCACCGGCGCTTGGGACGACTTCGGCGGCCTCGTGCTCACCTGCCCGCCGCCTGCTGGGAACTGACCAGCGTCATCATGTCAGTCAGCGTGTTGCCGGCGAGTTCGAGGCTCCTGTTTTATCATCGCAGCCCCGATCTAGTGCTAATTTGAACGGGAAATTGTACATCTCCTGTAACCAACTACACCACACTAATTGTCTGATTACCTGGCTCGATTCATTTCAGGTTATATTTGCATGTATCAATGTATGGATGTGGCTAGCAAGCGCATGAGTATCAGGCAAGTTGTTCTAGATACTTTTCCTCGTGATTTCCAATGTTTTGGTGTTCTAGATAAACCTCATCAGTGACGGAATAGTAATGCATGCAACTTGAGTCGAGCAACGTTTGTGATTAGTCAAGCAATGGCGTTTTTCTTCTTCCAACTGTAGTAGTGGTGCTCAGTCAGTGACCGGACAGAAGAGAGAAAGAAAAACGTGATCCAATCAGACTTCTCATATTATTTTTATACGTCCGGATTGTGCGCGAACCCTTGTATACATCTCAAATATGAGAAGGATATGAGGGCTCGCGGACGCGCCCGGACATTCCGCCACGTAGGAAGCGACCTCATCCCGGACCATCTTTTCTTTTTTAATCATTATTTTATTTCTCTCTCTTCATCTCCATCAATCACGTGTAACTGGCCGAACATATGAGAAAGAAAAAAGAGAATTTTGGCTACGCAGATGGACAAATATGGGCTCAAAATAGACACGCCCGGTCACTGACCGGGCGCCAAGTGAATCGCCAAAAGGGGCACAAAATGTTAAACATGGTTTTTTTTTTCTACGACACCACGTGAACACCTTTACATTGTGCAATTCTACTCGTATGTTAACAAAGGAAAAGGAATATGATGCGGCCACAACTAATGTCAGTGGGTTAAAGGAACTATTTTTTGTTATAAGAAAACAAGATGTTGCTTCATTTAATCTTTATGCCAACGAGAAGAAAAAGAAGTCCCTGGACGTGCATGTATTGAAGGGAGGTTATTTTTTTATGAAATAAACATGATATGTTTTTCAGGGTAGACATCCGTATCAAGTTTTGGAGGGATCTTTACAAAACCTCTGTCTTGCGATTTTTCTTCATGAAAATTGTTTAGCGTGTGAGTACCTTCGTCGAGATTGGTTTTCTCATGTTGGGCCGCAAGGCTCAAATCCTCTACTCTGTGTACATCGCGTGCGCGGGTAAGAGGTTGCTGCTACTAAAGGTGTAGTGTCGTGAAGGATCGGGCCGCAACAACAGATCGGATCTCACCACGAGGTTTGGTCCTTATCAGTTGGTATCAGAGCAAAGGTTGTTCACGGTACAATATTTTTCTTCGAGTTCTATTGAATTTTTTACCATGAGGAAAGATTGTAGCTCACAAATGATGATGTCGGCGGAGAAGGATCGATTGCGTGCCTTGCCGTGGTACCAATGCTTTACGCGTGTGCGTGTAGGGCTGGCGAGTTGTGCAACCTTGATGAATTGCTATTCTGGGATGAATTTAGTGAGTCAGACTATGGTTGATGCTTTGAACCTGCCGTTGATTGAACATCCAGAACCGTATGAGCTTTGGTGGAAGGACAAATTTGTCAAGATCATGCATCGCTTGGAGGTACGGTTTATTCTATGTGGATATGGTGATCTAGTCATGTGTGACGTGCTTCCTATGCACATGCATACTTGTTCAATACTGTTAGGAAAACCATGGACAGATAAAAGACAGTTGACATATCATTCAGTTGGAGAATTTTCTTTTGTTCATGGAGGACAATTCGTACCACCTGATTCGTACACATCAGAGAAGTATATGGCTGATCGCAAGAAGCGGGATATTGCTCAAGCTACATCAGAAGAAGAAGAAGCTTGAGGCTGCTGAAATTTTTCCATGTGTCGTTGTAAACAGCTTAGGATATTGTTTATGAAATAGACACAATTTGTTTTTTCAGGATAGACACCCGTATCAAGTTTTGGAGGGATCTTTATAAAACCTCTGTGTTGTGATTTCTCTTCGTGGAAATTGTTTTTCGTGTGGCTACCTTCGTCGAGATTGGTTTTCTCGTGCTGGGCCGCAAGGTTCAAACCCTCTACTTCGTGTACATCGCTTGCATGGGCGAGAGGTTGCGGCTATTGGTGGTGGAGTGTTGTGAAAGATCGGCCGCAACAACAGATCGGATCTCGCCATCGAGGTTCGGTCTACATCAGGTGATATCAGAGCATCAGGTCGTTCACGGCACTATGGAGATGATGGTGAGGGCATCGTCATTCAGTAAGTTAAGCTATGGATTTCAGTTGGAGGAGGAAGGTCGCTAGACCGGGCTTTTTCATACTCGTGTTGTGGTACAGGAGAGATCATGTACCATGACAATTGACCACATGAGTTTGGTCAACGCTGCAAGCATCGAGATGGTGGAGAAGCTAGATCTACCAATGACACCACGAGCACAACCATACTTGTTTCGTTGGGGTCATGAAGAGCTCGGTGTCACACATCAAACAAAGGTACCGTTTTTGTTGGGAAAATATTCTTGCATGGTTTTGTGTGACGTGATTCCGGCACCGATGGTTTCATGTCACTTATTGTTGGGCAAGCCATGATACAAAGAGCATGATGTTGTGTATGATTGTCAAACGCACATATATACCGTCAAGAAGGGTAAGAAGTACGACCTCATGCCCATGGGTTTGGATCGTTTTATTGCTTGGAGGGAAGAGAGAAGATAAAAGAGCAAAAAGAAGAACAAGAAAAGAAGGTCGAAGGTGCTAAAAATTTAATGGTCATCGTTCAATCTGCACATGAAGATATAACTGAAGAGATTGACTCGAAACCGAGGACCGTTTCGCTTCAAGGAGGAGAGGATGATGCGGTCACGACTAGTGTCAGTGGGTTAAAGAAACTATTTTCTGTTAAAAGAAAACAAGATGTTGCTTCATTTGATCTTTATGCCAACAAGAAGAAAAAGAAGTCTCTGGACGTGCATGTATTGAAGGGAGGTTATTTTTTTATGAAATAAATACGATATGTTTTTCAGGGTAGATACCCGTATCAACTTTTGGAGGGATCTTTACAAAACCTCTGTGTTGCGATTTTTCTTCGTGGAAATTGTTTTGCGCGTGAGTACTTTCATCGAGATTGGTTTTCTCGTGCAGGGCCGCAAGGCTCAAACCCTCTACTCTGTGCACATCACGTGCCCGGGTGAGAGGTTGTTCCTATTAAAGGTAGAGTGTCATGAAAGGTCAGGCCACAACAACAAATCAGATCTCGCCACGAGGTTCGGTCCTTATCAGAATTACCAAAACGAATTCGAGAGGACAAAACCGTTGAGGACCACAAAGTCTCTGAAATCTACCTTGGAGGCCAAGGCCCTAGTCTAGCCATACGACTATCATTTATTCCCAAAGTCCTATTTTAGAACTAGCATGTGTGTTCTCTGCATGGTCGCTCTGCATTGGAGGGTGTATACTGATCCACGGAAACAAAAATATCCTAAGTTCCCTTACTTGGAGTATTTTTGGTATCAATCAATTATGACCATTTGGATAATTATGTTGTAAACAAAAAAATATATTTAATGTTGCCATACGTATTTGCGCACCGATTATGGCTGTCGGTGTCAAAACCGGCGGATCTCGGGTAGGGGGTCCCGAACTGTGCGTCTAGGCCGGATGGTAACATGAGGCAAGGGACACAAAGTTTTACCCAGGTTGGGGCCCTCTTGATGGAGGTAAAACCATACGTCCTGCTTGATTAATATTGATGATATGTGTAGTACAAGAGTAGATCTACCACGAGATCGGAGAGACTAAACCCTAGAAGCTAGCCTATGGTATGATTGTTGTTCTGCATGTTGTCCTACGGACTAAAATCCTCCGGTTTATATAGACACCAGAGAGGGTTAGGGTTACACAAAGTCGGTTACAATGGTAGGAGATCTACCTATCCATATCGCCAAGCTTGCCTTCCACGCCAAGGAAAGTCCCTTCTGGACACGGGACGAAGTCTTCAATCTTGTATCTTCGTAGCCTAGGAGTCCGGCTGAAGGTATAGTCCGGCCATTCGGACACCCCCTAATCCAGGACTCCCTCAGTAGCCCCTAAACCAGGCTTCAATGACGATGAGTCCGGCGCGCAGATTGTCTTCGGCATTGCAAGGCGGGTTGCTCCTCCAAGTACTTCATAGAAAATTTTGAACACAAAGATAGTGTCCGGCTCTGCAAAATAAGTTTCCACATATTGCCATAAAGAGAATAATATTTACACAAATCTAATCTGCTGACGCATTCCGTGGTGTGACGCCCCACGGCCAAGCCTTTATTCGAATCGTTTTATTATCCCACCTCAGCGCGTCAGGCGAGGCGGTTTGCTTGGCACGTCTTGTTAAAGCAGAGATCGTGTCCCCTTATTCTGGGATTCTCATCAATACGAGTATGGGTAACCCAACCGCTTCTAGGACTCCTAGACTATAGGCAAGTCCAAACGGCCACGGAGAGGACACTTGATATTCACCCTCTTTATAAAGGGACAAGGCTTTTACTCTTTTCCCTCCCGTGCTCAATCGAATCCTTCCCCCACCTCAAGCTCAAACACCCAAAGTTCAGGTCAGGTGCTCTGAACCTTCCATCATGTCCGGATCTAGCCTTCAAGGCCGATGGGTGCCTTCCTCCGTCATGGAAGAAGACATCAAAAAGTTGAGGGAGGCCAGATATCTGACCGCTGAGGTTTCGCATCGGCTGCCTGCCCGAGGGTAGGCCGTCCCCTCCCCCGAACCCAACGAGAATGTCGTGTTCGTCTCCCACTTCCTCCGAGGTCTAGGCCTTGCTTTGGATCCTTTCGTCAGGGGTTTGATGTTTTATTACGGGCTAGATTTCCATGATCTAGCTCCGGACTCCTTTCTTCATATCACAACATTTATTGTCGTGTGTGAGGCCTTCCTCCGGGTTACCCCTCACTTTGGCCTATGGCTCAAGACCTTTGAAGTAAAGCCGAAGATGATCGAGGGGCAACATGTAGCGTGTGGAGGTGCCTCAATATGCAAGATGACGGGAGCTCCATGGCCCAAAGGTTCCATTCTAGAGGTGTCTGAATTTTGGCAACACGAGTGGTTCTACATCACGGCTCCTAGAAGTGCCAAGTGGGCGGCCGCCCCTGTTTTCCGCTCGGGCCCTCCACCACAGCCGATGTCATGGATCAGCAGAGGTCTGAGCTGGGGTCCAGCCAAGGACGTGCCTATACTGCAAAGCCGCATTCGAGATCTCTTCAATGGAGATTTTAGTTTGGTTGCGGTAATACAAGTTATGCTGGTTCGTCAAGTCCAGCCTTGCAAAGGCCGGCCCCTTCGCTTGTGGGAGTTCAATCCCGAGGGACCGCGTGTCATTCAAAATTTCCTCGATCTGACGCACGAGGAGATGTACAAGTCATTCTTCGGACCTCAGGTAGAGTGTCCGGAAATTACCGAGGACGTGGGCCTGAGCAGTAACCGTGCCGCCGAACAGGTAAGGAATCTTCCGGCCGAACATACCATCTCTCACTTATTACGAAGTTATTTCTGAGAGTTCGCTTTTTGACCAGGACTAGCTAACAAAGGCGAAGTTGATTCGGTGTTCGGCCCCCTCCCTGAGGGTTTGGAGAATCCGGTATTGGAAAAGATGCTCCAGGTCGCACCTTGCCCGGAGCCCTTGAAGGAAGATACTAGGAAGGATAATGCGGGCGGACGCGGGCCCCCAACGCTGCCCATTCTAACCGAGGGAGCGAGCGTCTCCATGAAGGAAGACGACCGGAGGAGGAAAATGACTGCGCCCGGGGATTCGGAAGCCGAAGCTTCCAAACGGGAGAAGAAGTCTCCCACAGAGGGTCCTACCTTGGGGGTGCTTTTGTCGCACAAAGTCTGCGGGGGGATCAATTCTCCAGCGAGTCGTAAGTGACCCGAAATACTTTAATAGTATAGGTATGCCATCTTTTTCTTCTAAGAAAATAACCACTCATATATCTTTGCAGTTCGGGCCTTAGCCCCTCTCAAATGAGCTCGTCTTCGGGGGATCTTCTTCCAGAGATGATGGAGAGCGAAACACCTCCTCCGGACTCCTCCGCTCCGGAAGCGGGCGACCCTGAAGTGTCGTCGCGGAGGGCCTCTCCGAGTCCGATGAGGCCAGAAGATAATCCCATTGACCCCCGAAGCTCCCAATGTCCGGCTCCCGAAGAGAGCAGACAAAAGAGTCCGGCACCGTCTGGTGTGCGATTGGATTTTCTGAGGGAGTTGGTGGGGCGAGCGGCCATCTCAGATGAACACCGTGTGCTGATGAATACGGTGATGAAGAGAATCTCGTCCGCCGAAAGCGGATTGCATGACGCTTTTATGAGTCTACTGACAGGCTTTGAGGTACGTAAAATAATGTATGATAGTCCTGCACATGCTAGGTGTGCCCTGTGTAGATAGTAGCCCCTGAGACTCTGGTTGTCGTCGGAAACGATGACGAACAGAGGATCAGATTCCCAGGTAATAACCATACTGCCTCTATGTGTAGGTGATGGAAGCTCCGGTGGCTAGCCGGACTAACGAGTTTGCCAATTTAAAACGACAGTTGGATGCAGCAGACGCCGACATCGAGCTTGTTAACAAAAGGCTTGACGAGGCACAGGGTAAGTGTCATTATCTGGTAAACACCACATAGTAAGAGCAGCATGATGCCAGTATCTTTAATACGTTGTGACTGCAGATGGAGCTGCCACTGTTGAAGCCTTGCGGGCGGAACTTGCCTGAGCCAAGGAACAAGCGAGGTTTGGTAATGCGGCTGCTTTGAAGGTGGCCGAAGAGTTGAAAGCCGAGAAGACCGCGCATGGCGAGAACCGGGATAAGATGGCCAAGATGGCCATAGAATTAAAAGCCGCCGCCGACCGTTGCCGGGTTCTTGAAAAGGAAAACCTAGCGAAGGCATCGGACCTTGAGACGGCTGCTGTGACGAGGAAAGACATCCGCTCTGCTATGAGGGCGAAGAAGGAGGAGCTGCGGGAAGCCGGGGATATTGTAGCTGGGAAATCCTTTATGTTGCGGAGGAAGTTCGGAGATCCACGGTATGCCACTCTAGATCGGCTGTGGAGTTCAGAGAATGTGTATATGGATTTGGCGGCGAGCGCTGCCGATGCGGCAAAGTACTTCCAGGATCAGACGGACCGTGAAGTAGACCAGCTGTTTTGGAGACAATTCCATTCTCCCGAACGTCCGCTTTCATTGACTGACCAATTAGCTGAATGGGCCGAACTGAATAGGTTGTCCGGACTTGCCATGAGGTCTGTTGTGGATCAGCTATGGCCGGAAAGGCCAAAGCCGAACAGCTATTTCATCTTGGTGCAGCAGTTCCTTGACGTGGTGCCGCGCATTAATGCGATGAAGAGGTCGGCGTGCATAGAGGGCTCACGGATGTCCTTTGCCCGTGTTAAAGCATACTAGGCAGAGATGGATGCTACCACTGTTGCAACGCGGGATTCGGCCATAGGCCGAATGGCTGTTGAGCACTACTTTGAAGAAGTTCTTGAGGGTACTCGTTTGATAGAGACCCAGTGCTCAAAAAATATTATGTTTGAGTAATATGTAATCTCATTGTAAGTGAAATGCTTTTATAAATTTTTATAAGGCAATTTTTATACTTTTGCCTGAAAGTAATATGATGCCTCCTGGGCGGCCGTTTATGTATACATGTGTATAACCTGAAAGATTGCACCCGTCGGCTTCGACCCCCAGGCATATAATGCGGAGGTGCTCGCAAAAAACACGTGTTCACACTTAACCCAATGTCTTGGTCCTATTAAGGAGGTGATAGCGGAGCGAGCGAGGCAACCGGACTATAATGCTTTAACACTTTCACTTAGCCATAGGAGTTTGACAGTGGGGCTACTAGATAGCCCCTGGTGGCTCCGCACTCTCCCGATCCGGGGTGCGTACATGCCTGGCCGGAAAACGGCCCTTCGTTAAGGTGGAGGAATTCTAACATTCCAACAGGTCATCGAGTGGTTGACCAGTCTCACGCTATATCATAACAGTCAGTTTTCGGCTTTCTCTACTGAGGTGCTCGTCCGGATGAACCAGGGCACAGTCGCAGTAGTTCTCCTGGTGCTACCTTAACCGGTAAAGTGGAATGTAAGGCACCAAAACACAGGAGCCGGGCAAACCCAACATTTGACCAAAGACAATGATTCGGAGCTGATGCATATAGGGCCAAACTCGCGACGCCGAACACTCCCTAAGGTATTCGGTCTTTGTGGTATAAACCGGGCCTAAATAATGGCCTTTGTAAGAAGCCCCTTGTGTCCAGGTACGTGCATTGTTCTGGCGTGGCCACATGCCAAGACGTTAGTATCCTTCTCAACGGTGGATATGTATCAACAAGAGACAGTAAAAAAGGTTTATGCAGGGTCTTAATCTAAAAAGAATCCTTGGAGCGGGTCCCTGCTGCACGTCTGCGCCTGTGTCTCCGTTGTGCCGTATCCTGGATGGGTGTAGCACGATGATCGTCTGTAAAACAGAGGAATTTAGGTGAAAAAGTTGTCGTGCAAAAAGATAGTTTTTAAAGAAACCATGTATAATTCAAGATGAGAAAAAATTGCCACTTGTCTGCGCACGTTGAGCCCCTTGTATTGACAAATAGGGGTGTGACAGCTCGCACTTTACCATGATGTTGGATGAGACAGCTCGCACTTTGCTGAAGGGGTTGCCCCCCAACTCCATCGGCTCATGGGCAGAGTTAAAGACCCGGTTTATTCAGAACTTCAAGGATACATGCAAGCAACCCATGTCGATTGTGGATTTAACTAGTTGCAAGCAAGAGGAAGGTGAATCCACGACCCATTGGGTGCGCCGGGTAAAGGAGATGATACATTCATCTGATAAGATGGATGCCGGCTCCGTGGTCTTAATGTTGGAGAAAAATTGCCGTTTTGAACCTCTGAAATAGAAGCTTGGGCGGCTCAAGCATGATTGCAATGACATGGGCCAACTAATGGCGGCTCTGGCCAAATACGCCAATTCTGACAGTACCAAAGATCCCGCGTCCGACGAAGACAAGACAGGGAAGGGAAAAAAGAACGGCAACGGCAACGGTCATCAGCATAACCCGGCAAATCAAGGAGGTAATAATAAACGTAAGCTTGACGGTAGTCTGGAGTTTGTGGCTAACACTAACGCACAAGGAAACAATCAACAGCGTAAGGGGAGGCTACCTCCTCAGTCAGGCAGGTCAGGTCCTACCCTTGAGCAGTTGCTAAATGAACCCTGTCCAAGACACGACACCCAGGAGAAGCCGGCCACCCATCTATGGAAAGATTGTACGATCATGAAGGCGTTCAAGAATTCTAACATGTTCGATGGTAATCATGGGCCTGGCAACGGTTCAGGCGGTGGCGGCTTTCATGTCCCGGGCGGCGGCACAGGCAGTGGCGGTTTTCATGGCCAGGGCCCTCAGGGCAATCAAGGCGGCTATAATCAGCAATCTGGCCAAGGTAGTCAACAGCAGCAGCAATCTGGGTATCAGAGTAACCCAGAGCAACTAAACGATGGGCAGTACCATGTGTTCACCACCAGTTTATGCAAAAGGGACCAAAAACTTCATAAGAGAGCTGTGAATGCGGTTGAACCGGCGGTTCCACGTTATTTGAGATGGTCTGAGCAGCCTATTGTGTGGAGTAGGGAAGATCACCCTCCCCGGGTCGATAATCCGGGTCACCTGGCTTTGGTGGTGGCCCCTCAGGTTGGTGGATACAAATTCACTAAAGTACTCATGGATGGAGGCAGTAGTATCAACATTCTCTATTATGAGACATTCCGTCGCATGGGGTTGACTGGCAAAAGTCTTAAGACATCCAACACCGTTTTCCATGGAGTAGTGCCTGGTAAGTCGGCATATCCAGTTGGTAAGATTGAGTTGGAAGTAGCCTTTGGAGATGAGAATGATTCTAGGGCGGAGAAGTTAACTTTTGAAGTGGTCAAAATCAAAATCCCGTATCACGCCCTGTTAGGACGGCCGGCTTATGCAAAATTCATGGCACGACCGTGTTATGTTTATCTGCGGCTCAAGATGCCAGGTTATAAGGGCACTATCACAGTGCATGGAAGTCGGAAGATAGCTTTGGAATGTGAAGAAGGTGACGCTGCTTACGCCGAATCTGTTTGTGCGGCAGAGGAATTGAAGTTTTACAAGGATAATGTCGACCCGGCGGACATGACATCTTTGAAAAAGCCAACCACGGAACATGAGCTGGCACTGAAGTTTAAGTCCGCTCACGATACCAAGATGATTGATTTTGTGTCTGGCGACTCATCCAAACAATTCACTATCAGTGCTAACTTGGATCCCAAATAGGAAAGCGCGCTCATCGAGTTCATCCGTCAGAACGGGGACATCTTTGCATGGAAGCCTTCTGACATGCGGGGTGTACCGAGAGAACTCACTGAGCATGCTCTCAATATTGACCCCAAGTTTAAGCCGGTCAGGCAGTTTCTTCGGCGGTTCAACGAGGAAAGGCGTAAGGCTATTGGAGAAGAGGTGGCCCGGCTCTTGGCGGACGGGTTTATTGTTGAAGTTTTTCACCCAGAGTGGTTGGCTAACCCGGTGCTTGTGCTAAAAAAGAACGACACTTGGTGTATGTGTGTGGATTACATAGATTTAAACAAAGCTTGTCCGGCTGATCCTTTTGCTCTCCCTCGTATTGATCAAATCATTGATGCTACGGCGGATTGTGAGCGTTTGAGTTTTTTGGATGCTTATTCTGGCTATCATCAGATCAAAATGGCAGTTAAGGACCAGGAGAAGACGGCTATCATTACTCTGTTTGGAGCCTTCTGCTATGTGTCTCATGGCGGCTTATCGCCGTGAGGTTGACGATGTTGCTGAACACTTCAAGGGTTATCAGGTGGAGCACATTGACCGCAGAAAGAATGAAGCGGCCGATACTTTAAGCCGGTTGGGATCTCAGCGTAAGCCGGTGCCGCCTAACACCTTTTTAGATGTTCTGCATAACCCTTCTGTCAAGTTGCCTACAGAAGAGGACTTGGCTATTCCAGACCCAGAAGCTCAATTGGTGGCAGCTCTTCATGTCATTCCAGATTGGACAGTGCCATATTTGGCTTACATGACCCGGGGTGAGTTGCCGGAGGATGAGACCTTGGCTCGACAGATAACCCGGCGGTCTAAGTCAATGAAAATTTCCAATGGTGAGTTGTATCATCGCAGTGTCACCGGAGCATTTCAACGTTTTCTCTCTCCTAAAGAAGGTCAAGAAATTCTTCGTGAGATCCATGAAGGAGATTGTGGCCATCATGCCGGTTCAAAGTCTCTTGTGGCCAAAGCTTTTCGTCATGGTTTTTACTGGCTAACGGCTCACGCTGATGTGGAGGATCTGGTCAGTAGGTGCGATGGGTGTCAAAAATTTGCACGACGAGCGTACATGCCAGCTCAAGAATTGCGGATGATTCCAATCACTTGGCCGTTTGAAGTCTGGGGGCTTGACATGGTTGGACCTTTCAAAAGATCTAAAGATAAGAAGACGCACCTTTTGGTGGCAGTGGACAAGTTCACAAAATGGGTTGAGGCAGAGCCGGTCAGTAAGTGTGATGCGGCCACGGCGGTTCAATTCATGAAGAAGGTGATCTTTCGTTTTGGCTTTCCACATAGCATTATCACTGACAATGGCACTAACTTGTCCCAAGGAGACATGGAAGAGTTCTGTCAACGGGACAATATCCGGCTTGATGTTTCATCAATAGCTCACCCCCAATCCAATGGTCAAGCTGAGTGAGCCAATCAAGAAATTCTGAAAGGTCTAAAACCCCGGCTTATGGTTCCTTTACAACGGACGCCGGGTTGTTGGGTGGAAGAATTACCCGCTGTGATATGGAGTATCAATACTACCCCTAACAGGTCTACGGGTTATATGCCTTTCTTCATGGTTTATGGAGCAAAGGCAGTTCTGCCCAGTGACATCCGTCATGACTCGCCCCGCGTGGCGGCTTATGTTGAAGCTGATAACGAGCAAGCTCGATAGGATGCGCTTGACTTACAAGATGAGGAGCGAGACTTGGCAGCAGCCCGATCAGCAATTTACCAGCAGGACCTACGCCGTTATCACAGTCGTTGGGTTAAGTCCAGAACCTTTCAAGAAGGTGACCTGGTGCTCCGGCTCATCCAGGATCAGTCTAATGCACAAAAGCTATCCCCACCTTGGGAAGGACCCTTTGTGGTCAGCAAGAACTTAAACAACTGGTCATACTACCTTATCGATGTTCGAGAGCACCAAGACTCACGTAAATTAGAGGAGGAGACCCACCGGCCGTGGAATATTGCTCATATTCGGCCTTACTACACTTGTGCCACCGGCTCTCATAATGTACATACTTTGACGATGTATATATTACGATAAGTAATAAAGCAGGACCTCTGTCCTTTTCATCTTCAATGATCATATGTCTTTATTATTTTTAAACGACCAGTTGGGGGCTGGTCGTATTCGAATCTAGCTTAACCCTTTTGGTCCGTCTCATGATCGTATTCGAATCTAGCCGTTAAACCTCATGGTCACCGGGGGGCTTCCTGTTCAAACATAGGGCGTATTCGAACCAAAGAGAACATAGCTATCGTAACCCTTTTGATCGGCACACTACCAAACTCACTAGGGGGCTTCCTGATCGTATTCGAATCATATCTCAACCCCTTTTGAGTCCGACGTTGATCGTATTCGAGTCAGCATCGTTAAAAAACTCTCAAGGTCATTTGGGGGCTTCCTGTTCAAACATAGGTCGTATTTGAACCAAAGAGAACATAGTTGTTGGTACCCTCTTGATCGGTGCAACGCCAAAGCCACTGGGGGCTACATGATCGTATCCGAATCCTAGCTTAACCCCTTTGGTCCGGTTTACTGATCGTATTCGAATCAGAAGCCTCCAAATTTTTCTTAATGCTTGATTTACACTATTTGAAAGATACTCTTTTGTTTTATTGGTTTTTTGTTGTCTCGAATCTAACTATAAGGTTGGTTTCAATTTAAACCGGCTTGGTCCTTTGACAATAAGTTGCCAATGTATAACAGTCATCAGGCATATGGAGTATTGACTTATAAAATGATTGGGTTATCACCCTTACTGTCCGGGTCATACAAGCTGGCAGTTCAGAATCAAAGAACACATGTATGACATTGTTGTTCATAAACAGACTTATCTATGTTTTTTCGTTAATCAAAGGCTTTTTTAGCCTTGTTTATCACTACTAGGGAAAACCCTAGTAGTAGCACGGGATAATTTCTAGTAGTAGCGTGGGGGCTGCGCTACTACTAGGGCACTACAGCTAACTTTTAGCAGTAGCGTGGTTGCCACCCGCGCTGCTACTACTTAGTTGTAGCGCGGGTCAGAGCCCCGCGCTACTACTAACTAATTCAGAATTAAAAAAATTAATTGCAGCCATGGCGGCTGCTTCTGCTCGGCGTCATCATCCTCTCCATTCATGGCTGCTACTGGTCCTGGAGGGGATGAAGTTGTTCGTGGTGATGGTGCTTGCCCACCCAACTTGTGCCCGCAGCTCTCGTCTACTGCTGCTACAAAAGAAGACAAAATTATTAGAAAGGGAAGAGAGAGATAGAGAGCAGTAGGAGGAGGAACTCACCGGTGGCCGCCGGAGTTGGTGCCGACGCCCGAAACCCTAGATGAAGCTTGGTGACCTGCTGCTGCTTGTCATGGGACCCTTCACCCGGCGAGGAGCTGCAAGTGGTTGCGTCCATGGTGGATCTGGTCGCTGCCTTGTGGACGACGCTCTGCTGGTTTCCCTCTCCTTCCAACAGCGGAGAAGAGGGAGGATGGAGGGGGAGGGGAGGGGTCTGCGAGAGGAGGTCGCCGGATCTATGAGTGGCGCCGATGTGCGAGGCCGGCAGTGGTGCTGGGAGAGGAAGGGAATGGTGAGTGGGAGGAGAAGGGGAATCAGAAGAGTGTGGGTTTGGATTTGGGCCTCCGCACGCTATGTGTACATATGTCTTGGTGGGTCGATAGTAGTAGCGTGGTTTTATACCCCTCGCTACTACTATGGCATGTCCCGGGTGGGCACAGTAGAGACCACTTGGTAGTAGAGAGGGTTATAAACCCGCGCTACTACTATCAACTTAGTAGTAGCGCGGGTTTATACCCCTCGCTACTACTATGGCATGTTCCGGGGGGGGCACAACAGAGACCACTTAGTAGTAGCGATGGTTATAAACCCGCGCTACTACTATGAACTTAGTAGTAGTGAGGGCTATAAACCCGTGCTACTAGTAAGTAGCAGCAGCGAGGGTATAAACCCACGCTACTAGTAAGCATCTGTCTATAAGCTTTTCCCTAGTAGTGTATCTTTACATCTGGTCCTGATTATTCCACTATGGTAGTTTCATAGTTATGTATTGGGTGTTTTGACCCCTCCAGCGATAAACTGCCAGGACAATTTTTCATCTTTTACATACAGGAACAGGTTTAAACATTGCAGATGTGATAAAGGATATAATGCATATATTGGCATGATGGGTAAAAACAGTCATACACAACATAATATGCACGATGACATAGGCAAAGCATGCAGTTTTCAAGCTAACCTATTACAAGGCATTGAGAGCCCAAAAGGTTAAAATTGTTCTCTCTTAAGCAGATGTCAAGCTAAGGCCAGTTCATTAAGTCTTGGCCGGATTATTCGGATGTTATGACTCCTCCCTCGCCGGTTCACCTCCCTCCACTAGTTGGAAGCTGGGCTTCGACCAATCAAAGCCATCTCGAGCAACGAACACAGCGTCATTGTCAATTAGACTAGTCGGGTCAATTTCTGGGGCAAAGGTGTGTTGGCAAACCGGCGGGATAAGATCTGTCACTTTATACGAGGGAGTCGCCATCTTCTTATTATCAACGTCAAAACCTGGCTGATATTTATCAATGTTGGTTTCCTCGCCAAGGATGGTAGCATGAGGATGAACTCCCCTCACACAAGCAACAAAGTTATCTTGATCAAACGGAGTCCCGTCTTCCTTCAAGGGAGGGTACCCCTTGGCTACGTACGCCGGGTCTACCTCCGGCACCCAGGCTTTGGAGCGGCTTAGGGCAGTTAGGGATCCGGCTCTTGCACAAGACCGCTTGACCTCTTGGAATCTGGCAGGTAAAATAGATAGCTTCTTCAAAACGTCACTCAAGAGGTTGGGTCCTTGGTTGGCTGGGGAGATAATAGCAAGCGCTCGTTGAGCCCCAGTATACAGTTGCTCCACCAAGGTGCAAACCGCCTTGAGTTTTGTCACGCTGTTTTGACTCAGATTGTTACTCCGTGGACCTATGAGTATTTAAAAAAAGGTTAAGCAGGCGGCTTATATTTCTGGCAAAAATAGAGTGTAAGTAACTAATGCAAATGACTCACCAAAGATTGTGGAGACCATCTGAGACACACGGTTTTTTAAGCCGGTGAGCTTTGTCGTAACCTCCTGGAGAGCCGCCTCTGCTGTATCAGCAAGGTTTTCTCATCGGCCCAGGATTTTTTCTCCGCATCAAAACTGGTCTTCAGTTTTTCACCTTCAGAGAGGCTCAACTGGAGTTTGGAGTCAGCGTTCTTTATCTCCGCCTCTTGATTCGCCAGTCAGGTCTTTGCATCAGTTAATTGAGAGCCCAATTCAGTTAGGGCGGTCTACAAACATGCACAGATGTGTTAAAATTTATTTCAATAAAGGTTATCATGATTAAAGTCCCAAGTGCTTTGCAACGCAACACCACTCGGCACTTGGGTGCTAATGTCTGTCAAAGCAATTTAAAAAATGCAAAATGGTTCTTCTATGCTTAAAGTCCCAAGTGTTTTACATGTAACAACGCTTGGCACTTGGGGGCTAATGCATGATATTAAGAAAGTTTTTTCATGTTGAGCCAGATCACACTATTTGTTTGGACTAATTCAAGACAGTTATGAAGTCAAGTACCGGCTCATTCATGGTAAATTAAGCAGGCCCTTGGGGACTATAGGTGAAATTTATGTTGGACTTATGGAAAATCTAAGACAGAGCATCAATCTATATCACAAGTCTACAGATCATTCGGGTTCATCATAATCCGGAGACTTGGGAGCTGGCAGAGCATATGTAAGCTAGTCAAAGCCGGAGAACGTACCTCATATTTCAGTTGCAGTTGCTTGACCATCTTAATTTCCGAGTCACGGCTGGAATGCACATGACTGAGGTATCCAGACAGCACGTCACTAACATTCAGGTGAGCATAGTGAGAGACGTCAAACCGCACCTTCTGCCTTTCTAAAGCCTCTTGTTTGGCAGAGTGACGGGCTAGTACAGTTGGGTTGCCCGGCTCAACAAATCAACTACCAGTAATTAAGACATCATTATCAGAAGTCGTCATCGGGTTAGCTGAGCTGGACGGCCCGACGGTGGATGGATTGAGAATGGTCTCATCAGCTGATGGCTCAGGAAAGTCGGGTTGAATGTGGATAGTAGGGTCTTGGTGCTTCAGATTGTTCAGGAGGAGTTGGTATTGCCGGTTCAGGAGCAGGGTCTTCCGCCGGTTTAGCCACCTTGGCTTTCTTGGACTTTGCTTGACCGCTAAGAAGGATTTCATGAGTTAGTATAATGATGCAGACTTAAAGATGCAAAAGAAAGATAATTTTCCTTACCCCAGGGGCAGTCTTGAAAGCCGGGAATTGAGTTTGTGAAGAATCGCCAGAAGAGCGGGAAACCTCCTGCAAAAGTAAGATAAGGTTAAGAGATTAAGGAAATAGATTCATTGATAAAAGCAAGAGACAAAGGTGAAAGAAACTTCATTCTGGCGTTTTCGAGGAGTTTTTGGTAAGCCGGAGGGCAGTTCATTGTCGTCATTGGTCCGGGCCTAGCGGCGGCTCTCATGTTGCTGCTTTTTCAAAAGAAAATGAGGATCCAAATAAGCCAAAGGGTGTGAAAACCTTACTTTTTAGGTTACCAGTCGAGGTTTCGGTCTTGGCAAAGGTTCTAAGTCGGAGGAAATAGTTACCTCTTCTTCTACTGCCTGGCTAGCCCCCATGTCGTCCTGGCAATAGTCATTGTTAATAAGGTTGTTAAAAAATAGGCCAAGGGAGTCAAGGGCTACCTCCGACTCAGAAAGATCATCCAACTTGAACATATCTGAAGCAGTCTGTTTCTTCTTGGACTTTCGGGTTGTCTTCTTGGCGGCTATGGCAGCGACTCTAACCTTCTTGGCAGCTTCATGATCATATTTGGTCTTCCAGAAGTCAGATTTGGCCTATAGGCAAATAACAGGTTAAAAGTCATGCAAGTATTTAGCTACTGAAGAAAAAAGGAGGTCGAGGGGGTTCACCTCTGGTGTCGGGTTAAGTTTGCAGAACGGATTTAATCCAACCTTACTGCAGTCCTCGTATTTTCCGTTCGTGAGGATGGTTGACATTGCAACAATGTCCTCTTCAGTCAGTTGTACAGAGCTATGACGCAGAGGGCCATTTGGGCCTCCGCCGTATTTATACATCAAGTTGGACCGGCGGCTCAGAGGAATGACCCGCCATGCGATCCAACAACGGATCAGATCAACTCCGGTTAGGTCGTTTCCCAATAAGGCTTGAATCCTTTTGATGGAGGGGATAAGCTTCTTATGCTCAGCAGCAGTCAGCTTGTCAAGGAGCACAAACTTAGAGTCAAGACGCTCCACGCGATAACCCG
Source organism: Triticum aestivum (assembly GCF_018294505.1). NCBI lineage: Eukaryota > Viridiplantae > Streptophyta > Magnoliopsida > Poales > Poaceae > Triticum > Triticum aestivum. The sequence continues at coordinate 767,277,586 of NC_057797.1, read as the reverse complement.
GCAGTGGTTTTTCGTCAGCTGGCGACGTGTCTTTGCAGTAAAACCAAGTTTGGTTCCAATCCTTGGGATGGCTTGGTAAGACTACTAAGGGAAAGACAGCGCCCTGTCGGCGTCGAATCGAAATTCCACCAAGTTCCAAGCTAGGGCCGTTGGTGCATTCATTTTGGCGGTTCAGATAGAAATACTCTCTGAAGAGTTCAACGGTCGGTTCTTCTTGAAGATAAACCTCACAGAGAACTTGAAAATTGCAAATGTTGGATATGGAGTTGGGTCCAAGATCTTGTGGATGAAGCTTGAAGAAATGCAGAACGTCTCTGAAAAACTTTGAGCTGGGTGGTGAAAAACCCCGATTCATGTGATCAGTAAAAATGATGACTTCACCGTCTTTGGGGTGAGGTCGTTCTTCGGCTGGGTCAGGAGCACGATAGGACATAATATTCATCTCCGGCAAATATCCGATGGTGACAAAATCTTTCAAAGTGTCATCAGTAACTGTGGAAGGGACCCAGTTGCAGACTGTTGGCGCTTTTGACGGCATGATGAAAAAGGACAACCTGAAAAGAAAGCAATTTGCCGGTTCAAATTAATTGATGGACTTACAGGTTAATGATTATAGTACAGATGAGTAATGGCAGCTTAAGTAAGGGCTAATGATATATAAAGGAAAAATGAGCCGGCATGATAAGCCGCCATGACTAAAGATATTCAAAGGTTGCCTGAGTCAGAATTGGCTAAGTGCTAAGATAAACAAGTTTCACAAGTTGTTGCTATTATTTTGGATCAAGATGGTTCAAAAAAGAAAAATAAATCTAGACCTAAAAACCAGCACAGAGGAGTCCATCAGTTCTAAGGAGGCCTTTGTACGAGAAAAAGGGATCTGCTAGTGTCTGGCATGGATGCAAAACAACTACCGCATGAGTTCTATAATTCCTTTAGATCAAAGGAGGATGCGGTGGAGAAACTACAAAGAAACCGCGACGAACGGTGAAGAACACAGAAGGAACTCGCAAACCCTAAATGCAGAGCTAAGGTATGGGAAAGCAGGGACTTACGAATGCAGATCTACTGCGGAGGATCGCCGTCGTTCTCTGGACAAGCTCAGGGTGATGCAGCGGCCGAGGTTGAGGACGACGGTGAGTGCTGCAGCGGCGGTGGAGCTCGAGCGATGGATGGGTTGCGAGAGGAAGAAGGAGAAGACTGAGGAAGGCCGGTCGTACCTATTTATAAGGGGATAGGTGAACAGGCAGGCACGAAAATCAAGGAAGGCCAAAATAATGATTATCCACCTAAACAGATGCCTCGATTTTCGGAAGACATTTAAGATAAGGATCCGTTAGAAGATGACGTTGTGGCGGTTTTCTGAAAAATCCGGAGATGACGTCATGGCGGGTTACAAGGCTTTCGCAACAGTAATAGATGGACTTTTTCTAAGTGTTGGAGGTTGACAAGAACAAGGTTCGAATCAACCTGTGGCCTAATGTTGGGGATATGACTATCAGGCATGACCCGCCCAGGAGGGGCCGGGTCAATAGCAATGGCGGGTTAACTAAAGGAAGCCCGAAGAGTACACAAAGTGACGGTTTATGATAAGGTTTGTAGTAGGCTGAGGCCCAGAGGCGGCTTAAGGCCCATGACTATAAACCGCCATGTATGATAAGACTTGTAAAGTAAGGCATGTAAAAGACGTCACCGAGCCGGACACGTTGTATGAGCCGGCCGGGACTCTGTAGGCCGCAGGGCGACAACCCGTGTATATAAGGGGACGACCCGGCGGAGGCTTAGGGCAAGAAAGAACAGATCGAGAGCCAAGCTAGCGTATTCCGCTCCTTGGTCATCGAAACCTAGCAATAGCACAACAACTGGACTAGGCTTTACCTTCACCGCAAGGGGACGAACCGGTATAAACCTCTCGTGTCCTTTGTCCCGATTAACCCCTTTAAGCTTCCTAGTTGCGATGGCTCCACGACTAAGTCCTTTCACTAGGACATCTGCCGTGACAATTCCACGACACATGGCAAAATTGATTAACATGTAAACAATCTGCCAGGAACATTTTATAGCAAAAGTAGAGCAATATTAAGTAATGCTAGGGCACTCCATAATTGCAAACAGGGGCATGGATGGATAGAGCATAACCATATGTCCAAAACACCCTTACTGAAGATACTCAAAACAAGCATGGATCTCACTGTAGCATCAAGTTTACATGGCATAAAAATAACAGCAGAATAAGGACTTACCAAAATCCTAAGTCCCTGAAAATAGCAATATTACGAAGCCTAGTTTGCAAGCTTGTGCTAGTCACCACATAGATCACAAAAATACATGGCAAGCACCTCTGTAAAGATGGCATGACATAGATCAAAACACATGTAGAGCTCATGCCCATATGAAGCACACATCAAAAGTGACAAAAATGACAAATCATCATAATCTAATAAGTAGCAGCAGTAAACATTTTATAGCACTCTTGCATCAATGATTAGGGCATCAAGATGAACTCAAACAAGCATGCCACAATGGAATGAAATGAGGATCATATCCCAATGAACATTTTGATATCTCATAGGCATCAAACGGAGCTATGGTCACCGAGATACAAGGCAATGAACAGGGCATGAAAATTTATCACAGAAAAAGACTTAGAGGAAATCGGGGGTCAACCTTCCAGATCTAGGGTTAGACCGCGGGCACAGAAAACGAGGTTTGCCGGGGAACATCACCGCAGTAGAGGACGGAGTTGGCCGGAGTTGAGGAGGCTCGTCGGAGGATGGTCTGGTCCGGATCTGGCCGCGCCCTTGCCGGATCCGGTCGGGGCCGGGGTCGAGGGAGGCGGTGCTCGGCGGACGCGCGGGCCGGGGAAGCTGGCAGGCGGTGGGGCCGGGCGGCGCTCGGTGGAAGGAGCTCGGCGAAGTCGGCAGGCGGCGGCCGGCGAGCGTCGCGGCGGAGCTCCGCAGCAGGGAGGCGCGGGATCGGGCGGCAGGGCTGCGCGGGCGCGGGGGCCGCGGCGGCGGAGGACAGCGGAGGGCCACGTGGCGGGCGGCCACTGGTCGGGCGGAGGTGGAGGTGGTGGCGGACGCGTTCGGCTTCGCGCGGACGTGTCCGTCGACGCGTGGAGAGGGTGAGCTAGGGTTAGACTGAAAAAAAATATCAGAGGGGATCACAGATTTATAGCTAGGAGGAGGTAGGAGTGTCCCAATGGAGTGTAGTTTTTGCCCACACGATCATGATCCGACGACAGAGGACATGAGAGTGGTTTGGATGGGTTATTAGGCTGTTTTGGAGAGGTGTTGGGCTGCAACACACAAGAGGCCTTCCCGGTTACCCGGTTATCCGTTGGAGTATCAAACGGACTCCAAATGGAATGAAATTTGACAGGCGGTCTACCAGTGGTGTACCAAGGCTGCTTGGCAAATCTCGGTCCATTCCGAGAATGTTTAACACCCTCTCGCGAAAAGAGACAAAAGGGGGTACACCGGTGCATGTCGGATTGTAAAACGGACAACGAGGAATATGCTCGGATGCATGAGACGAACACGAATGCAAATGTGTGCACATGACGACATGATATGATATGCATGACATGAACAAAATGCAAAACGAAGACAAAACCCAACCACGAAGGGAATCTCATAACTTAAAGCCGGAAATGGCAAGAGTCGGAGTTACAAATATGGCAAGTTACATCCGGGGTGTTATAACACTCCACCAATACGAGTGGATCTCGTCCCGAGATCTAGCACTGAAAGAACTCCGGATATTCAGAACGGAGGTGGTCCTCGCGTTCCCAGGTGGCTTCTCTATCGGAATGGTGTGACCACTTCACTTTCAGGAATTTGATAGACTTGTTGCGAGTCTTGAGCTCGGTTTCTTCAAGAATAGCAACGGGATGCTCATGATAAGACAGGTCTTCTTGGAGATCAATCTCTTCAAAGTTGATGGTACACTCAGGAGTCTTGAAGCACTTGCGAAGCTGTGACACGTGAAACACATCGTGCACATTTGCGAAGTTGGATGGAAGCTCAAGTTGATAGGCGAGATCGCCTCTTTTGCCAATGATCTTGAAAGGACCCACGTATCTAGGGGAAAGCTTCCCTTTGATACCGAAGCAATGAGTACCTTTCATTGGAGAGACGCAGAGGTAGACATGGTCTCCGATCTCGAAAGCCAAGTCACGGTGCTTGCTATCATAATAACTCTTCTGGCATGATTGCGCGGCTTTGAGATTTTCACGGATGACTTTACACATTTCTTCGGCTTCTGTGATTAAGTCATTGCCAAGAAGTTGGCGTTCACCAGTCTCTGACCAATTGAGAGGACTACGGCACTTTCTGCCTTAGAGAATTTCGAATAGGGCCTTGCCCGAACTCGCTTGGAAGCTATCGTTGTAGGAGAACTCGGCATATGGAAGACAATATTCCCACTTCATACCGAAGGAAATGACACAGGCCTTGAGCATATCTTCAAGGATTTGATTGACTCGCTCGACTTGGCCACTAGTTTGAGGATGGAAGGCTGTGCTGAAGCGAATGTTGGTGCCCATGGCCTTCTGGAAGGAGTCCCGGAACTTAGAAGTGAAAATGCTTCCACGATCTGAAGATATCAATTGCGGAATGCCGTGTAAAGAGACAATCCTGGAGGTGTATAGCTCTGCCAGCTGAGCTGTTGTGATAGATTCTCGGATTGGAAGGAAATTAGCCACTTTAGTAAGCTTGTCGATGACAACGAGGATAGAATCATTTCCGCGCTTGGACTTGGGAAAACCAGTCATGAAGTCCATCTCAATATGGTCAAACTTCCATTCTGGAATAGCAAGAGGTTGGAGGAGACCAGCTGGCCGTTGGTGTTCTGCTTTCACCCTTCTACAGACATCACATTCATTCACGAATTGAGCAATTTCTCGCTTCATTTGAGTCCACCAATGTGAGTGCTTGAGGTCATGGTACATCTTCGTACTTCCAGGATGAATGGATAGAAGGGAATTGTGCGCCTCATTCATAATGACTTTCCTTAGATCACCTTTAGGAACCACAATTTGATCCTCGAAGAAAAGAGTGTCTTTGTCATCAATGCGATAGCACTTGTACTTGGGTTGGCTCTTGGCAATCCCATTTTTCACCTTCTTCACCATGGCATCAAGAAGTTGTGCCTCACAAATTTGATCTTCCAAAGTAGGAGAGACTTGGAGGTTCGCAAGAAAGCCTTGAGGAACAACTTGGAGATTCAGTTTGCGGAAAGCTTCAAAAAGGTCTGATTGGAAGGGCTTGAGAATTAAGCTATTGCAGTAAGCCTTCCTTCTCAAAGTATCTGCAATGACATTGGCCTTGCCTGGAGTATATTCAATACTCAGATTGTATTCTTGAATCATTTCGACCCAACGAATCTGCCTGAGGTTGAGGTTGGGTTGAGTGAAGATGTACTTGAGGCTCTTATGGTCAGTGAAGATGTCCACTTTCCTTCCCAACAAGAGATGTCTCCATGTTAATAGAGCATGGACAACTGCCGCCAACTCAAGGTCATGAGTGGGGTAGTTCCTTTTGTTGGGCTTCAACTGACGAGAGGTATAAGCCACAACTTTCTTCTCTTGCATTAACACAGCACCGAGACCTTGCAGGGAGGCATCACAGAAAACTTCGAATGGTTTGGATTCATCAGGAGGAGTCAAAACAGGAGCTGTGACCAGCTTCTCTTTCAGGGTGTTGAAAGCAACGTCACACTCAGGCATCCAGACATACTTGACATGCTTCTGGAGGAGGTTGGAAAGAGGCTTTGCAATCTTAGAGAAATTCTCAACGAATCTTCGACAATAGCTTGCAAGCCCAAGAAAACTGCGGAGCTGCTTGACATTCTGAGGAGGTTTCCAATTCACAATTGCAGACACCTTCTCGGGATTAATATGGATGCCCTTGGCGGAGATTATATGGCCAAGGTAAAGAACTTCGTCAAGCCAGAACTCACACTTGGAAAACTTCGCATAGAATTGATGCTCTCTGAGTTTGTCGAGTACCAATCACAAATGCTTGGCATGATCCTCCTTATTCTTGGAAAAGACCAAAATATCATCGAGATACACCAAGACAAAATCATTTGTGTAAGGGTTGAATATGAAGTTCATCATGCGAGAGAACGTTGGAGGAGCATTGACAAGGCCGAAACACATGGCAGTATATTCATAAGAACCATAGCTTGTTCTGAATGATGTCTTGGGGATATCTTGTTCACGAATGTGAATATGATGATAACCCATACAGAGGTCAAGCTTGGAGAATACTTGGGCACCTTGGAGTTTCTCAAAAAGCTCATTGATGTTGGGAAGTGGATACTTGTTCTTTATTGTCTTCTTGTTCAATCGACGGTAGTCGACGCAGAGTCGTTCCGTTCCATCCTTCTTCTTGACAGAAAGACCACCACAACCCCATGGGTATGAACTCGGTCTGATCAGACCCATACGCTCTTTTTCTTCGAGTTGTTTCTTCAACTCCTTCAACTCCTCTGGTCCAAGCTTGTAAGGACGTTTGCAAACAGGTTCCGTGCCAGGCTCAAGATCGATAACGAACTCAACTGGCCGGTGAGGAGGCATTCCCAGAAGCTCTTCTAGAAAGACGTCTTGATATTCATAGACGACTGGAATCTGAGAGATGGCATTCAACTCGCCCTTCTCATTGAGAGAAAATAGCCGAATGGTTTCACCACGAGCGGCATAGATGATCACTTCCTCGAAAGTGTGTGTCAATTGAATTTCTCTGGCAGCACAATCAAACAGAGCCTTGAGAATTAGATCAATATCCGAGTCACCAAGAACAATTGGAGAGGACAGAAATTTATAGTCTCCAAACTGGACAGAGACATCGGGAGCAACCAAAGCAGAAGTCATAAGCTTTTCCGGAGAAACAACTTGCATGACTTTGGACAAAATCTCTGTGTCAACATTGTGCTTCAATGCAAATGGGAATGACATGAAAGAATGCGATGCACCAGTATCAAAAAGAACTTTTGCAGGAATAGAGTTAACTGGAAGGTTACCCATGATCACTTCTGAGGAATCCTCTGCCTGAGTTGCGTTCATCATGTTACCTTAGCATGCTTGGGATTATGCTTGACCACTGCATTGCCGGTAGATCTCACAGGAGGAGGAGGCGGAAGGCGCCTTTGGTTGAAGCATTTGTTTGCATAATGCCCTTTTTGCTGACACTTGTTGCAAGTAACCTCTTAGAGCGGACGGTGATAAGGAGCACTTGACCTTGGAGTATGAGACTGAGCTTTGTTTTGATAACTAGCCTGGGTTGGGTGGGTGGGAATATCCATTGCCACCTTTCCTGTTCTGCTGATAAGGCTAACGAAACGGAGGAGGAGGAGGCAACCAGAACTTCTGTTGCTTAGCTACCACTTGAGTTGAAGAAGAAGATTGAACTGCATCCCTGACTCTCTTCTTAGATGCCTCGCACTTGAGCTGAGCAGCTTCTTGCTTTAGTGCCATGTTGTAGAATTCATCAAACTTAGTCGGCTCAAGAAGCACGAGAGCTAATTGCAGATCTTCTCTAAGGCCACCTCTGAATTGATAAATCATTCTCTTTTCATCAGGGACGTCTTATTTAGCGAAGCAAGCGAGTTTCTGAAACTGGATATTGTATTGATACACGGACATGCTGCCTTGCTTGAGATTACGAAACTCCTCACGCTTGCTCTCAGCAACACTTGGTGGGATGTGATGAGCTTTGAAGTCTCGGCGGAAATCATCCCAGATAATCACACAACCTCCTTTGGAATCTCTGTATTGTTGATACAACTCAGCAGCTTGGTCTTTGAGTCGAAACGAAGCAAACTTGACAAAGTCCTCAGGCCTGACACTGCTACACTTAAAATGTTTGCAGATATCCACGAGCCAGTCATCGGCGTCTCCGGCCTCGACACAGTTGCTGAAGGACTTCGGCTGGTTAGTGAGGAACTGGTTGAGGGTAGCAAACTGAGGCTGGTTGTTTCCTTGGCCTTGATTTCCTTGGTTGCCTTGCCCTTGGTTGCGCTCTTACAAGAGTTGCAAAAGCATCTGAGTGTTGGCGTTGGTGGCTGCCATGACAGCTTGCCATGCCTCTGGAGGTGGAGGTGGTGGCGGAGGTTTTGGATTATGACGCGTTGGAGGAGCCATCCTGAAGAGGTTGACATCCGTTAGCATCTTGAAAGACATATATTCAAGCTGAATCAATGGATCGAAATTGCAACATAAAGTCTTCACAATAAACATTCGAACAAGGATGAACGAATGAATTCCCAAAGTAAGTCATCACACTTCCATAAAGTTGAGAAGCCACGTAGATAAAGGTAGATGAATAAATCAACAAGGTATGAATATGAACAAATAATTGGTAAGTGTTACCCAATCACAAACCAAATATCTGCGGGAAGATATACTAGAGCTACATGAATTCCCACCTAAAACTCTCAAAACTTCCTGGTTATGCAATCAGGTGTTGGGGATATAGGGGAAGCATAATACCTCACACAAAACTAGCAAATCCTACATCCAGCTGTATCCATCCTTCAACACGTAACCAAGAAATCTTCAGAAATCATGTACCTCAACCTTCGAAAAGCATCCATTATACGAGTTATGGCAATACTCCCGAACTCCCACCCCAGTACTAGGTGGCGTCGAGATTATCTCACCAACAACTGCATAAAAGAGATTTTCGATGTCGGCGAACTCAGGTATTCCAGAACTACAATGATAAAATTGTGACGACAACACCTCGGAGCTCAACTCCCCGGGACACCACCACAATCCCTAACTGTCAGGAGGCACCAAGAACAATGTTCTCGTCACAAAACCATCGAAACGATTCCAAGATACCCGCGTGATCCTAAAAAAATCTTAAATTTGAGGAGAGAAGAGTCAAAACTCTACGTTAGGAGGCCTCACCAGAGCGACGAAGGGACTGAGGAGTAAAAAGAATCATACTCTCGATATATATATAATCCTAAGACTCAAAACATTTTGTTCTAGACTCAACAACGTTAGGGATTCGATCAAGCAGGGGACTCTTAAGTCGGGGAAGGCTCTGATACCAACTTGTAACACCCACAATGCGGCTATATCTCCCACGTGTCAGAGCACGACTTAGAGGCATAGTCGCATGGTAGGCATGTCGCAAGAGGGGTAATCTTTACACATCCCATGTACTGAATAAGAAAGGGATAAAGAGTCGGCTTACAATCGCCACTTCACACAATACATAAATAATCCATACATCATCCAAGGTACAATCAAAGGTCCGACTATGGAAGCAAAATAAAGAAAGACAACCCCAATTGCTAGATCCCCGGTCGTCCCAACTGGGCTCCTCTACTGATCATCCAGAAAAGAAACATAGTAACGGCCCGAATCCTCGTCGAACTCCCACTTGAGTTCGGTAGCGTCCCCTGCACTGGCATCATCAACACCTGCATCTATTTGGAAATATCTGTGAGTCACGGGGACTCCGCAATCTCACACTCGCGAGATCAAGACTATTTAAGCTTAAGGGTAGGAAAGGGTAGTGAGGTGGAGCTGCAGCAAAGCACTAAGCATATATGGTGGCTAACTTACGCAAAAGAGAGCGAGAAGAGAAGCAACGCACGGTGGAGAAGCTAAAAGTGATCAAGAAGTGATCCTGGAGCTACTTATGCTCAAGCATAACACAAGGCCGTGTTCACTTCCCGGATTCCGCCGAAAAGAGACCATCACGGCTACACACGCGGTTGATTCATTTTAATTAAGTTAAGTGTCAAGTTCTCTACAACCGGATATTAACAAATTGCCATTTGCCCATAACCGCGGGCACGACTTTTGAAAGTTCAAAACCCTGCAGGGGTGTCCCAACTTAGCCCATCACAAGCTCTCACGGTCAATGAAGGATATTCCTTCTCCCGGGAAGACCCGATCAGTCTCGGAATCCCGGTTACAGGACATTTCGACAATGGTAAAACAAGACCAGTAAAGCCGCCCGATGTTCCGACAAATCCCGATAGGAGTCACACGTATCTCGTTCTCAGGGCACACCGGATGAGACATCCTACAAGCAAAACCAACCCTCAAGTTGCCCCGAGGTGGCCCCGCGGTCTACTCGGTTCGGACCAACACTCAGAGGAGCACTGGCCCGGGGGGGTTTAAAATAAAGATGACCCTTGAGTCTGCAGAAACCAAGGGAAGGTATATGGTGGTAGGTAGGCAAAAGGTAAAACCAAGGTTGGGCCTTGCTGGAGGAGTTTAATTCAAAGCGAACTGTCAAGGGGTTCCCATAACACCCAACCGCGTAAGGAACGCAGAATCAAGGAACATAACACTGGTATGACGGAAACTAGGGCGGCAAGAGTGGAATAAAACACCAGGCATAAGGCCGAGCCTTCCACCCTTAACCAAGTATATAGATGCATTAAAGTAAATAAGATATAGTAATGATATCCCAACATTAACCATGTTCCAACATGGAACAAACTTCAACTTCACCCGCAACTAGCAACGCTATAAGAGGGGCTGAGCAAAAGCGGTAACATAGCCAAACGGTTTGCTAGGAAAGGTGGGTTAGAGGCTTGACATGGCAATATGGGGGGCATGATATAGCAAGTGGTAGGTAACGCGGCATAGAAATAGAGAAAACAACTAGCAAGCAAAGATAGAAGTGATTTCGAGGGTATGGTCATCTTGCCTGCAAAGTTCTCAGAGTTGTCGAAAGCTTGATCCTCATTAGCGTACTCAACAGGTTCCTCGATCACGTACTCGTCTCCCGGCTCTACCCAAAGCAAGAACATAAGCAAAGGACCAACAATCAATCACGGTGCAATGCACAAGCAACATGATGCGAAACATGGCATGATATGCAAGACATAATATCCATGCATATGCTTGCTTCGGAAGGGAAAGAATGATCAAGGCATCAACTTGGAAAACCAAGTGTGCCTCTGGAAAGATGACATGATTTCGGTCGAAATTGATATAAAGATCACCGGAAACGGATGCACGGTTTGCAAATGGCAAGCAAAACAAGAAAGGCACAATTCTGCGATTAATAGCACGATGCCATCTAGAATGCCACAAGAAACTAAGCTACTGCACTCCAACATAACAACAAAGTATATGGTAGTGATGTACACAAGATGCTTGACAAAACATGAACACTGAGCTACGGCTAAAATACACAAGAGCAGGTTCAAACAAGCATGGCAAAAGTGCAAAAGATATCAGCTTCACAGACTTGGTGAAAATACTAACATGCCAGAAATAACATCAGGAAGCCATGTTTGGAGTAAGCAAACAACATGATACAGGAACATATCATAACAAAAAAAAGTCATGGAATGAATCTACTAAATGCATAGAACAAAAATCCCTTAATGATCATGAGCCAAAAATGCACAGAAAATATGATGGCACCCATGTAAACATAGCAAGTTTTATTAATAGTTTCAGACTTAGCAGAAATCAGAGCATGGCATAAACAGAATTATGAAGGCATCTTTGTGAGCTCAAATCACTCACCACAAAGCATTGCATGACAAAATAAGCATAGCATCAGCAAGATGACATGTTCATGAAGCTAACCATGGCAATAGCAAGTTCGTAGCATACATGGATCACTAGCAACAACCATGGCAAAATAGATTAACATGTAAACAATCTGCCAGGAACATTTTATAGTAAAAGTAGAGCCAGATTAAGACATTCTAGGGCACTCCATAATTGCAAAGGGGCATGGATGGATAGAGCATAACCATATGTCCAAAACACCCTTACTGAAGATACTCAAAACAAGCATGGATCTCATTGTAGCATCAAATTTACATGGCATAAAAAGAACAACAGAACAAGGACTTAGCAAAATCCTAAGTCCCTGAAAACAGCAATATCACGAAGCCTAGTTTGCAAGCTTGTGCTAGTCACCACATAGATCACAAAAATACATGGCAAGCACCCCTGTAAAGATTGCATGGCGTAGATCAAAACACATGTAGAGCTCATGCCCATATGAAGCACACATCAAAAGTGACAAAAATGACAAATCATCATAATCTGATAAGTAGCAGCCGTAAACATTTTATAGCACTCCTGCATCAATGATTAGGGCATCAAGAAGAACTCAAACAAGCATGGCACAATGGAATGAAATGAGGAGCATATCCCAATGAACATTTTGATATCTCATATGCATCAAACGGAGCTACGGTCACCGAGATACGAGGCAATGAATAGGGCATGAAAATTTATCACAGAAAAAGACTTGGAGGAAAATCGGGGGTCAACCTTCTAGATCTAGGGTTAGACCGCGGGCACGGAAAACAAGGTTCACCGGAGTAGAGGACAGAGTTGGCCGGAGTTGGGGAGGCTCACCGGAGGACGGTCCGGTCTGGATCTGGCCGCGCCCTTGACGGATCCGGTCGGGGCCGTGGTCGAGGGAGGCGGCGCTCGGCGGACGCGCGGGCCAGGGAAGCTGGCAGGCGGCGGGGCCGGGCGGCGCTCGACGGAAGGAGCTCGGCGAAGTCGGCAGGCGGCGGCTGGCGAGCGTCGCGGCATGGAGGCGCGGGATCGGGCGACGGGGCGCGCGGGCTCGCGCGGGGCGGCTTCCGGCCCCGCGGGCCGCGACAGCGGAGGACGGTGGAGGGCCACGTGGTGGGCGGCCACTTGTTGGGCGGAGGTGGAGGCGGTGGCGGACGCGTCCGGCTTCGCCCGGACGTGTCCGGCAGCGCCTGGAGAGGGCGAGCTAGGGTTAGCTGCGAAAAAAAATTCGGAGGGGATCACATATTTATAGCTAGGAGGAGGTAGGAGTGTCCAAATAGAGTGTAGTTTTCGCCCACACGATCGTGATCCGACGACGGAGGACATGAGAGTGGTTTGGATGGGTTATTGGGCCGTTTTGGAGGGGTGTTGGGCTGCAACACACAAGAGGCCTTCCCGGTTACCCGGTTATCCGTTGGAGTATCAAACGGACTCCAAATGGAACGAAATTTGACAGGCGGTCTATCGATGGTGTACCAAGGCCGCTTGGTAAATCTCGGTACATTCCGAGAACGTTTAATAACCGCTCATGAAAAGAGACAAAAGGGGGGTACACCGGTGCACGTCGGAGTGTCGGATTGCAAAACGGACAATGGGAAATATGCTCGGATGCATGAGACGAATACGAATGCAAATGCGATGCACATGAAGACATGATATGATATGCATGATATGAACAAAATGCAAAACAAAGACAAAACCCAACCACGAAGGGAATCTCATAACTTAAAGTCGGAAATGGCAAGAGTCGGAGTTACAAATATGACAAGTTACATCCAGGGTGTTACATTTTGCTTCATTATACATTTTTGTTCTCAAAGCCTTAGGCCCATTTTCAAAGTGCCAGTATGTTCCATGAATTGGCGCTGAATTTTGAAATTTCTTAGCGAAGGTGTTTCCTTTTTCGGAATCCAGCGTTTTGCTTCGTCGTCGCATGTCATCGAAAAGTACTCGTCAACACTGTCTGGGCCAACAATTTTAAGTTCAAGTCATAATTAGTGATCTCCAAACAAACAAACAAAATGCACACACCGACATAGAACCACACGGGCATCCATGCACTGGTATGTGCCCATGCTTCAATCCTGTTGGCACGCTTTAAAAATAAACATGCATAACACACAACACAGCAAACCGTAACCTAAACTAAAACCTTGATCGCTGTCATCCTAATCGGAAAGATGTGTATTTCACAAACCTCGTTTTCAGGATCCTGGGAAAGTTCGCGTGGATCGGTGGCATATCATGCTAATTAACTATTAATCTGTGTTAGCATGACAAATCCATCGCGCTCCCACAGTAGATTAACCAGTTGATGAGATCCATGACCAGCAATTGTTCTTGGAGAGATTAAATTAGTTGATGAGATCCATGACCAACAATTGTCCTTTCCTTGATGCGTGTTGAGTGTTGACCTGTATATGGCCGCAACTAGTCGTCATCCTTGCTCCTACATGCGCACAAGTTAATATATTTTCGTTCGTTGTATTAATAAGTATACTGATGGTAAGTTGTAACAAGAAATTAACAAGTTGATGGCCGGGCGAGAGGGGAAGTAGGAGGCGTGCGTTCACGTACCAGCCGTTCGAGATCAAGAGCACGGCCAGGATAACAGTCATGACTCATGAGCGCCATTGTCTAAACGCAGCTTGTGATCGAGCTCATGATTAAACTAGTCTCAATCATATGCGGTTGCGGTTGTGGTTCCCATCGCCTGCAGCGCTGAGTCGCTGTCGCTGCAAACGTTGGTCGGCAGGACACCGTTTTCTTGTATCATCTCACTTGTGGTTCCATTCCGAACGTGAGCCTTTCGTCCAAAAAAAGCACTGTGTCGTCTGAATTCGTTGTGGTTATCACTACCTGCTTTTCTTGGCTTTTTGTTGAGATCTCTAGAACTGCTTCCGAGAACATTTTGTGACAAGTGTCACTTTTTATGGTGTGTTTGGTTGGAGTAATGGAGGGGAATGGGGTGAGCTCCGCATCTGTTGGTGCCCATTCTAGTGTTTGGTTGAGGAGGCGGAATAGAATGTATTGGTTCCACCTAGAGGGATGTCCCTCCGATGTATATGGAACCACGCTATATTGACCGGACCCTCGATCCTCGCCTGAATTAGCGCCACATGACATGGAGTTTCGTCTAGCCCTATTCCTCCCTCTACAAAAGTGTTTCCCTATCGGATTTTGGCATCGACCAAGGTGCACCGCGGGGGTTGTGTGGTGATCCCAGACGACAGTGGTGGACGGGGGATCTAAAACCAAATGTGGAAGACGCAAATTCCACTAGATAGAACCATGATATCCCATTTCATTTGGTTACTCAATCAAAGACACCCAAGGTTCTCGTCCTGGTGCCCATCTTAATTCTTTCTTTAAGCCCTCCCGTCTATTAATAACATGTAAAGTAGTACATTAATCCCCATGATCAGCAACAAGCATTTTGAGTGACCTGAGCATGCCGTCATCATCTCATGTCCTTCATCGGAGGCAGGCAGACCTTGTTATAATAGGTAGTCAAAAATTCATTGCGGTAAGGTCTCAGAAGATCAACGCATCAAAACAGCAACCGTCGTTGACAACAGTAATCTTATATAGATGGGCCATATACAACAACTGAAATGATTATCGGTTGAATCCATGTCTGCCAAAGGCAAACACCGGCTGGATCCAAGCAGATACACTTGAGACTACCGCCAACTGGATCCAAGAAGATCCGTCGAAGACACACCTTCACATGCTCTCCGCCGGCTCTAAGCACACCACTGTAGCAAGAATATGATGGTAAAGACAATATTCTAACTCTAAGACGCTGCCGCTGCCTTATCACCCTGACCAACGCATTAAAACTATCTAAAGAAAGGACGGGATCCCTCCCGCCGAAGCATGGGAGGTGGGGGTGGGGAGGGGGCGGTGCCGGCAAATATGTGGCCGATGTAGTGAAAACCATTTTATCTTCTCCGTCGCAGGTAGAGAAACAACGCTTTAACGCCATCTTAATTCATACTCTCTCTTATATTAGTTTATAAAGGGAGTTTTTTTTTTACTGTAACTAGTTTGACCTTCATTCTTTAAGAAGAATTTGAGCTCAGTTGCAAGCGAGCTGGTATGTAAAGCACGACATACCGGACTGAACATTCTCTTCCGATCGATCCACATCCAATGCAGCATTATTTATTTTGTGCGCGCCCGCACGGGTGGGGTTGACGGAGCTGAGAATTGGAAGGTTGCACGGCTCTGTAGCCAGTCAAAGGTGAGGGAGCTGTTGACGTCCGTGCGTTGCCGAAAGTGTCATTTCGCTATTGAGTCTTGCACTCGTGGTATTGCCCGTGGCTAATCTTCTGCCGACACACTCAACTCACGTTTACACTGGACTGGATCCATCCCCGCAGCAAACATGATAGCCGCCTCGTAATGCGTGCTGGATAGACCCGATCACACACGTAGGGACAAGCTTTTTCAAATGGATGGAGTAGGAGATAACAATAGGATATACTTTCATTGCATTTGTATAATATGATTTTTTTTGTCTTCTCTAAATGACATACATGACATCCTTAACTTTGTACTAGATCAGCGATACTTAGTATTGAGTGTATGTATAATGATTGTGCATGCATGCCTTTACCATTTTGGTTGTGCTATTTCTCGGACGATAAACCGTCCTTTAGAAAACCATAGTACGTTGATCCAAAAATTTATAATCGTGCAAAATACAATGGGATTGGAAGAATTTGATCATGTGGATATCGATATCAACATTTAAAAACTATTTCTAGGGCGACTATGACATTCTCAAAAAAATTCTCCCCTTGGATTCCACTGTGTCGCCCCCGGCTTCTCCATCTCGACCTACAATGTCCCCATGTTAGCATCACCGTGGCACTTGCTTCTTGCCCTTGTGCTCACTCTGCACACTATACGCGGTGTCTCATATTTTCGCCCCGCTTTATTACACTCCATCGCCCCGTGTCTAGAATTTGAAAATCATTCTGGAATAATTTGATTAAAAATGAGATTTGTTGATCAAAAAATTTGAATTTAGTATAGACGTGGCCAGAAAGAAATTTCAATACAATTTCCTTGGTAGCCCTTGAAATCACGGAATTCCAAATGAAAAGTTTATGAACTTTTTAACTATGCCCCCACATGATTCTCGCGGTACTCTCCGATAATGTGTCACCCGACAAAGATGTCTATCTTGTAGATAACCAACATAATTGGTTGAGCCGTGTCTATGTGTTGAAACTTGCAAGAGTGGGGAGAATCGAAGATCACAGATCAGATGGTCATTTCTAGTTGCATTTGCTAAATTTTAATTCCATGGAAAAAAAGTGTGGCAGTCGATTTGGATGAAGATGTAGAATGCATAACCTCGAGCTGGAGACAAGGGCGCCACGGTTGGCCGAGGCGTTAACTTCGGTAGTGAGTAGTAGGCTATGTCAGGTTTGGGTAGGGTGTGGGATTGTTGGAGACAACTTTGATGCGGGGATATTCAGAGGGATGGTCGGGGGCGGCAGTGCCGCCAACTATGAATGGAGTGGGGTAGGCGGTTCGAGAGGGAAATCGCGAGGAGGAATATCCGGAGAACAAGGAAGCACAGTCAACTGTTGGATTTCATCCGACGGTGCTAGAAAAAATAAATGATTTTTAAAATATAAAAACAAGCAGAGCTAACGGTGAATGCATGACCCCTTTTTGTCCATCTGTCATCCTCGATGTTTCCTGTCAGGATTTGTGCAATACTAGGAAGAATCGAGATCACACCATACGACTATATAACATCATCATGAACCAACATGTGGTTAGGTGGTTAGGAGGACAGTGGTATCCCCAGCACACCAAGGTTCAAGTCCTATATATACTTGATGTTGGTGCTCTCGTTATTCCTGTTTTTATTTCAGGCTTCCAGCGATGTTCGTTCAGTGAGAGAAGACGTTCCTATCGACTTCCGTAAAATCTCAAGATCCTATGTCGGCTCAGTCTCATAGAGGTGCTCATAGAGGTAGAGTGTGCATCCGTGCCTTCGTAAAGGTGAGTGTTTGCTCGTGTATGTGAGCAACTTCAATTGTACTATGTTAAAAAAAGACTATATAACACCATGGATTCAGACATCAGAAAAGTTTGATATATCTAGAGTTGGTCAAGAGTTGATCCTTAGCATGAGAAAGTTTTGGCCAAATTCACTGTTTTGACACTTATTTGTTAGTTTAGCACAATATGACGCTATGTGCAAAATTATTTCGGTTTTGGCCTTTTTTATTGTTATAGTCTTTAGCGGTAGGGTAACACATCATACCGCCAAGACCTTTGACGATAGGACTTACCTACACTATCACCTCTGTTTTTTGCGAAAAATAGAATCTACGGCCATAGTCTATGACGATAGGATGTGTTACCCTACCGCCATAGTCTATGAAGGTAAGGTCCTCATTTTTGTATTATTGCATGTGTGCTTCTGTTATAATTACATGTATGCTCCGATCGTTAAAAACCATGATGGTAGGGTCTTTTTCATACCATACGGACGTTCTACCGCCAAAGACTTTAACGGTAGAATGGGCTATCCTACCGCCAAAGACAATGACGATAGAAAAGGGTCAGATTCGAAAAACTTTTACATCTAGAATCAGATCGTGCTTAAGTTAAGGAAAAGGGTGAAAGCAGTGAATTTGTCCACCCCGGGAGGGACGAGAGACGAGACCCACGACTGTGACAGCGCCGTAGCCGTCGCATGGCGCGGGTGGCCCCGCCGCGAAGAAAAAGCCGCACCGACCATGTCCCCATTGTCCTCTCTCCCCCGAGATGACACGCCCCCTCGCCTAGCTCGCCAACCTCCGCCGGGCCCCGCGCCGCGTCACCCCGACGCGACCAGCACACGACGACGTGCGCTCGCCCGCCAGCTCGCGGCCGTCCGTCCGTCCCCACTAACGCCGATCCGACCCCGCCGGCTAACGTTGTCACGCACGCACAACACACAGGATGCTTGAGTCGCCGTCACGGCTCGTCCGACCGGCGGCGACGCCAGATGCCGATGCGACGATGCCCACTCGCCGATCACGTACAACGTCGATCACAGTATCTTAGCACAGTGCCGCGCGTGCATGCTTGTCTCGACTGGACTGGGCGACTTGCAAGATTCCGTCCATCCGCCACGGCCGACGACGGACCGAGAACACTCCGGACGAACACTCCAGTCTCCTCTCCCCACCACGCCATGAACACTCCAGTCTCCTCGGTAAACTGACCGGACCTACCAGTACCAATACCAAGAGGCATGGCCGTGCTCGTCGGGTCTCCGTCGCCGGTCGTGCCAGCCAGACATACGTATAGAGCGCGAACGCGACGGCGACGCTGGTGGGGATGCACCGTGGAGGAAGCTGCCTTCCGACGCAAGGCGAGCATCTACTTCTCCGGCCGTTCGTCCATGCCGCGTCACCGCGGGACCCGCCGCCGCGCCGGCTTCTATATATAGGACACCCACTGGACGCACGGCCTCGCATAGGTTACCACTAGTAGGCCACGACCAACCGCTCCCGTCGCCCGATCCATCGATCCGTCAGCTCCATCATCATCTGATTGCCGCCGCCGCTTGCCGCCCATCGGTCCAGCTCACACTGACCGCTACGTCTCACTCTCTCCTCCCTCTCCTAGCTAATTGCCTAGCTACGGGCAGAGCTAGCTAGCTGGTGATCACCACGCGCGCCCGCCCGCAGCTCGTTTTAAGCCGGCCGGGTCGGACACGGCATGCGCTGCTCTGCCCGCACGGCAAACGATGGCTCCAGCTTCCGCCTCGCTCCTCCCCGCCGCCGGCGCCAAGCGCCCCTTCGCCGCCGACTCCGCCCCTGACGTTGCTGAGCAAGAGCAGCCACTCGCGCAGGTCAGTCTCTGCTCTGCTCCGTGATCACTCTGTCTCTCTCTTCTCCGGCAAGCGGCGCACGTACGTACGTACTGACGCGCGCGTCTGGTGAACTGTGGTGACCAGGAGGAAGCGGTGACCAAGAAGAACGGCCAGAGCGAGCAGCCGAAGCTGGAGTGCCCGCGGTGTAGCTCCACCGACACCAAGTTCTGCTACTACAACAACTACAGCACGGCGCAGCCGCGCCACTACTGCCGCACCTGCCGCCGCTACTGGACGCAAGGCGGCACGCTGCGCAAGGTCCCCGTCGGTGGCGCCTGCCGCCGCGGCTCCGGCAGCAGCAGCAAGCGCCGCAGGTCCTCCGCCGAGCCCCACACGCCCTCCTCCGACTCGACGCCACCGCCGCAGCCAGAACAGCAGGACACGGTCCCCATGCTGCCGGTCTTCCCGTTCCTCACCGACGGCGGCCCCGTCTTCCTGCCGCAGTTCGACCTCGGGCTCGGCGGCTTCCCGTGGACGACGCCGGCGGCCACAGACAACCTCTACGACAGTCTCGCGCCGTGGGCTGCCTGCGACGGCGCGCTCGCCCCCACCGGCGCATGGGAGGGCTTCGGTGGCCTCGAGCTCACCTGGCCACCGTCACCACCCCCGGCGGCCGGCAACTGATGGTCGGCGTCATCGTGACAGTCGCCGGCGCGTTCGAGGCTCCTGTTTTATCATCGCAGCCTCGATCGATCAGCTAGTTGTTGCTTACCTTCACCAGTCTGCAGTGTGTCTGCCTCCTCTGCTAGGAATTAATGTACTCATGCAGCTCCATGGATCTTCACTGTGTTTCTTTCTTCTCATGCTTAGGTATAAATGGATGATGTGGCGACTGTTGTTTGAACCAATGGACCATCATCAGTCGTGTAGCAGCAGGGAGGAGGACGTAACTTGGTCCGTGCAGTGATATAATATTATATATATTTACAATAATAAATGGTTATACGGTGTGGTTGCTCAATCATTGGTCACTGGCAAGAAAAAATAGTGGGGAACGACGTAATGTTATTTTGATCATGAACTTGCACAAGCTATCTAGTATTCTGTAATGTTACTCTCAAGGCACCAAAACAGAGAGAACTTTCAACAGAGTGATCTCAAAATAGAGACTCTCAACGGTCATTTTTCTACCACGCAAGCTACATACCATGCCTCGATCCACTGTTGAATGTGTTTAGTGATTCATGCGTCCCAATTTTGCTGATATACGACGAAACATTAAGATACATCCTCAAACGTGAAGAAAGCCGATAAAAACTGTATAGTACATAAAAATCTAACAAGTCTCTTATTTTACTAGTATACACGACGAAAGATACAGCCCAAAAAAAATGAAGAAACCCCAGAAAATAGAAGTAGATAAAAATCTGATAAGTACTCTCTTATTTTACCTGTACATAAAAGGACAGAAATGTTAAAAATATGACGTTCACTGGCTAAGCATGGCAAATCACACCTTTTTTGCCACTTTCTTTTAACAATCACGGCAAATTCTAGCAAAAAAACGGAACATGGAAACTGCCATTAAGAAAGGTTCGTTTGCCATGCTTGAAAAATTGACGTACCCATAAAAAACAAATCTGATGTTCGCCAGTTATCAAAGTCCTAAAAGAAACATCATGACACACACAAAAAACTGAATGAAATATTATGTGATAATACTTTAACAAGACAAATTTTGACCAAACTAGAAAAATATGGTGGACGCATGCATGCTAACCAGTCCCCAGAACTTTCAAATAGTTGAGATTCTAGGTGAACTGGTGAAGAAATAAAAGATATCTACACAGTAAAGAAACCAACAGCTCCCCGCTCTTACACTAGCTTTACACTCGCAACAGGGAAACCAAAATTCTGGAACACTCTGATTTCTCCTCCTCGTCCTGCGGTGACAAATACCAAACCCCACCCAGACAGGCGCTAGATAGCCATGGCTACGACTGCTCTTGGCAGACGGTAGTTGTTCGTCGTGCAAGGATGGGGGCACTGCTTCAACTGGATGATTGCTGATGTTTGTGCTCTGAACCAGCTTCGCAAACTGGGCTCTCCGTGTATCTGTGAGCAGTCCCATTCGGTTCATGCTCACCGTGTTGTACAGGAGCTTCAGGGCAGAGTTCACTGCACCGTCCAAATCGCGGTGTCTGGCTGTCTGCTGCTACGATACTCAAATGATACCGGGCCATGCGAGTTCGACAGCTACATCATGGACTCCTGCTTCAGCTTCTGCTTCTGCTTGGACAGGGACTGTTGCCATGTTCCAGACATACACATTTAACACATGGGAGTCCTCACAGGCACACACAGACTACAGATTTCCCCTCTGGAGCTACAGATGCTGAGATTTGGCTTCCGGTATTGCTGAACCCCTGTTCAAAATATCAAACACAAAGTGAATGCAAAGACCCAAACTAACACTAGTGCATTGCTCTGTTAGAGTTAGCCTTGTTTTATAGGTCCAGTTTATGTTTTATTGTACTGCATAGTTTAATTGTCATATAATTTCATTAGTAGGTTCAAGGAAAATTGCATGTGTTGCTTCATAACACGGGCGGATCAGCAGCAGGAGAAGCACAGAGATAGAAAGAAGCCTGTGCGGCGGCAGCAACGTGAGCACATCCGCAAGTTCGTACCCGAGGGCAACCATGCAAGTGCTCTTGGAGTCATTTTGTGTAGGCGCGTGTTTCAGTGAACCAGGAACGAGCCCAATGAAAATGCGGCCTGGACGTGCAAGTGGCGTGTATACCTGTGTTAGTCAGCTAGATTGCATGGAGGTTGTTAGTGTCAGCCGGCTAAATGCATGCTGTTTTGGCTGCGTTGTGCAGCCGTTGCGGAGATGCTGCACAAGTGGAGAACGTGTGCATGAGTTTAAGATCAGGCCAGTGTGGCTTGGGGCATTGCATGTTTCGCTATTTCAGCCATTGTATTCGCTATTGAAGCCATTGCATCCGGTTCATTTGTTAGTGAGAAGAAAGAAACAGAGAAAAGGCACAAGTCCTGCGGTGCCCCAAATCTCCCTCTGTGTGTGTGCGTGTGCGTGTGCGTGAGCGTGAGCATGCGCGTGCGCGGGCAACAGGTCACCACAGATTGAATTACACAGAATAACATTGTTCATTTGCTCTAGATTTGCAAAAAATAAAATTGTATTTTGATCAGCAAACATATCCTAGACATTTTACAATGAAGGAGAACGGAATTTTACCTTTAAATCTGTGGAGAAGGCGAGAAGCTCATCGCCATTACCAACACGGATTCTTGACTCTGCAGAAGTAGTCAGGACTCCCAAGGAGCTTCCTGGAGCATACTGCTGCATGAGATACAGATGCTTAGATGGTATTAGTGGCATCACATTAACAGATAATTTTAGAGTCCGGATCTCAAAAAGGCTAAGCATGAGCGTTTCTTAACAGAGTATTAAGTTCCCTAATGCATCCACTGCAAAATTATGTACATGGAAGCCAGTAATCTTCTTCTGGACAGATTTCCTTTTTCCTGATTCTTAGATCTGTTTGACTTTTGTACTGGAGCTTCCTTTTGCAGTCATCAATGAAATCGAAAACTAGATAACATCACTATCTAAATATTAATGTTTCATATCAGCTTACTATTACTCCCTCAGTCCCTCCTTACCAAAATATAAGATGTTTTTGCACTTCAATTTGAACTACAAAAATATCTTATATTTGATACAGAGGTAGTACTCAATTGCAAATAACATCAACAGTGCTTTTAACTATGATTAGAGTGACATACCAGTTGTATCAAATAAATGGCAGCTTCCCTTGTGAGATCCCACCATTGCAACCTTCAAAAGTAACAGGGAAATGCAACATAAGTTCATCTAGTGTCATGGTCACTACATATGTTCACTAACAAGGAAAATAAACTATACCTGTCCATCAGAAGAATAACATGCAGCGGTAACAACATCTCTTGCAGATCATTCCAGTCTTCAACCATATGCAACTATTAGCAGTGTATTTTACCAGTTTACCAACCATGAAATCAGAAATGATATCCAATTTTCAGGCCCTAACCATAGTTAATCACGCAAAAACAACTACTTGAACTATCTTTACATCTGCAGACTGAGGATCAACTAATAGTGCTATTTAGCAGTTTACAAAACATGAAAATGGTAACACAATGGACAAATCAAACTGCATGTTGCAGCAGATTCACTACTAAGTACTAACACAAAAGAAGTGGATTTTACAGCAGTGCAAAAACTGATGGACACAACAGCCAGGCCTTCGGTTCAATGCATATTGTTGCATGCTGAAGCCTATTGCCCAGTTAGTGTTAGCCAAGTGACACAAGTGGAATGTAATATTTTCCATATAGCACGTGGCTTAATTTTAGTCGTTTTGATGATCACAATCCTTACAGCCTCACTAGATACCATCAAAACTAAAAATTACTGCTTGCTGTGTATGGTACAGAACATACACTGGTATGGGTTTTCGCTATGGGAGCCCCTCCTGTATGTACAACAACGGGCTCAGGGTTCTTGGCTGTTCACCCGATGATGAAGCTCGAGCATTTCCTGGTGGTTGGGGTCCACGGAAAGTGCTGCGCGGCAGTCCCGGAGGGCGCCTGAGATGTCACCCACGTGCTCGTGGAAGGCCGCACGCAGATGGAGCAGGTTCAGGTCCGCCTTAAAGGCAATTGCCTTAGTCAGCTCTGAGATGGCATCTTTCTCCTTGTGGTTGTCCATCAGAACTGAGGACCAGATCATACAGGAGTTCACATCAGCATAAAGGGGGCATGAGAACTTTAAACAGATGAGCTAATTCAGGAACTAAATGAAATATATGGTTGTTGCACCAACTGATCAGGTTGAGCATAGAATATGGCAAACAACATTGACTTATCACTAGCCCATGTTAGGAACTGGGTAGTTGGTTTGTTAAAGTACCAACAAACCCTCTCTGGGAGTTGGGCGCAGATGAGCTACAACCAATAACAAATTGAACTACTTTGACCAGAATTTTATATTCAAAGTTTCAACCTTCTTTGATACTGGTGATCTAAAACTAGATATGCTAGGCAGGTACAAGCGCTTACCAGCGGCACGGTATCTGTAGGGGTAGACCCGGAGGGGGTCAAGTTTGGTGACCATCTGCAGATCAGCTTTAGTTAGATCCCGGTCACAATACTCAGACCTCTTCTCGTACGCTGATGCATTGCTCCTGGCCTTCTCTATCAGCTTGGTCATTTCCTCGAATGCACCGGTCCTGTTATTCCTAAGGAAATGAACCCTGGCAAGGCCTTGATGAGCTCTCGTGTGGCCAATCTTTAAAGCGTTAATGTAGCATTCAGCTGCCAAGTCCAGATTCCCGCAATCCACATAAACACTCCCAAGGTTATTCAAAGCCTGTAAGATGTGAAACAAGTATATGTGTTAGATGCTTCTTGTCTGGACATTTCAGCCTAGAAAGTTACAGAATCATCTATATATGAACTTGGATCTAGCTGTGCTAAAGAAAAAGTTTTCAATTAAGTAGCTTAATTCATGTAGCAAAGAACAAAGGCAAGTAGCTAAGATGATTGCAAACATGATGAAATTCATCTGAGCAGCTACTGAAGCCAACAACCCACTCCATATGGGAAAAATGGCATTCTATACCCTGGATGGTATGGCATGCTCTAACTTAGACAAGAAGATATCCATTTGACAAGAAATCAAATCACTCTTGGAGTACCCTCAATAGACCAGTTAATGAGTTGCCATGTTAGGAGCACCAGGACAGCCATTTTTTAATGGTAAGTGCACCATTCCCATTACTCAATGCAACAACGAATATGACATCCTAACAAGGGCTATGTATAGCAACACCTGATCTGAATCATAAAGAGTCACCTATACATTTAACAAATGAGGAAATGCACATGCATATACTACACAAAAGGAATAGGTAGAAAAGTCAACAAAGTTCCACACCGTAATTTGCAAGCCTGGGATAAAACCCTCCTTTGCTACATAAGTATTTACGGTATAAGATCTGTGGATCTCTATATAGCAATATGTCACAGGAGAAACAAGGCAGCAAATCCTAATCATGCATGAAATGTTTATCCAGGCAGATCTGAGAAAGAGGTGTAGGAAAGTCTTACCTGGCCCTTCCTAAGTCTATCTGAGGGACACCGTAATGCATCTTCAAGAAGCGATACGACTGTTGCTGAGGTTGACGCCTCAAGACTCGAATCAGCTAAAGCATAAGCTTTTAGAAAGAACGCCTCAAATGATCTCTGTATGGCAATCGATGCTTCCGCTTTCTGCAATCCTTCCTCGCAGTGGCCAGTATCATACAGTATCCATCCTTCGTAAACAAGCCGTTCATGGTGGCTTGCTGCATGCTCACGAGCAAGCTGCAAGCTGCGCATTGCAGCCTCAGGACAATTTAATCTGGAAAAAGAACAAAGACAATTGCATTAGTCCTAACATATACTGCCAAAGAATTAGATCATGGAGGAGGCATGTGCAACTATGCTGATCTGTGATCAGCCATCTACTGAATTAGCATTCCTAGACATGCCAGGCATGCAAACCATGTGATGTAGCATCTACAATGCCAATAATTGATAGACTAACAAACTGCATTATGCCAGCTATTAATTATTCTGTGCAATAACATAAATTAATTAAGTTACCTGAGAAGCAGCAAAGATTGTCTGAAGTACAGTACTCCCTTAGCAGCATCTGACTCCAGCATTTGATATATGACCGAGAGGGATCCAATATCATCCACAGAGGACCACCGATCATAAAGCTGCATCCAGCAATCAGCAGTCGTCCATTGCTCTACATTCTCCATCACAAGCGTACGCAGCTGCTTCGCAGCCACCCGACCACCAATCATACGATAATCTGGAGCAAGCGTGAGGATTGCCTGCACATCGCATAAGGCAGCCCTGTAGTCCTCTAGAGCAAGGTAGCAACAGAACCTTAGCTCTAAGCATTCCAGGACCAGCTTGAACCCCAGGATCCGGTTAATCTCCATCAGGGCAGCTTCAACACTTTGCCTTTTCATCAAAGATGCAGCTCGAAACATATAGGGGTATGTAAGGGTAGGATCCAGTTCAGTAGCCTTATTGAGATTCTCTAACTTGCTATCACCGTCCAGATATAGGGCTCTCTCTTGATACATCCACCCAAGAGGCCACCGAGATGACATGACAGAGTCAAGCAAGTTGAGAGAATAATGTTTATTACTCCTCAGAGAGGCCAATCTAGCCAAGCCCACTACCGAGTAGACATGACCAGCGGTAAAGGCGGCATTGAACAGGCGCTCAGCCTCAGCATGATCTTTCCTTAGCAGCCTCACGCAAGCCAATTGATGCAAGGCCAACTGCTTCTGTCTAGAATCTGATGCTGAGTCAACCAGCTTCTCCAAGAAGCTTACAGTGACATCTGATGTTGCACTGATGCTCATGGAGACTTCACCAAGAAGGCAATATAGGGAGAAAGATGCATTGCCAGCCATAGTGGATCTCTGCTGCTTATTCGCGGAGGAGAATATCCTAACCACTTGCTCATCATTCAAGCATTCTGGAAGCTCATTCAGGAGCACCTGCAAGCATGACGCGGCAAGTATGGAACAGCCCAGCTCAATAGCACACTCCATGTAATCTATGGCATCTTGCCTGGAAGAAACAAAAGAAGCAAGTTTTTGCTCGCAAGCATCCTTGAGGCCCTTGCAGCAGAATTTGTTAGCAAAATCAAGCATCTCCAAAATAGATTCTGCTGACAAATACGGTAGTCTTCCTGACAGGCTGAATTTACTGATGGCTCGCATACCAATAGGGGAGATGCCGTTCCGAGACATGTCAATGACTTCAAGATGTGACTCCTTAAACCCACCATTAAGCATCGCATACAGTGGAGTTGACAAGGCCGCAAGCTTCCGCCTATCGCATGCAATCATGTCATCCCTTATCCGGAAATGAACCACCGGGGAGCCCTGGAACTCATCAGATTCGTCATCGTAGCTTATCCCGTGCGACTCGGCGGAGATCTGTGAGACGAAATCCAGCAGCTTGAACTCTTGAGAGCACTTGCCGCACGAGCCAAGAAGGTCAGATATCGGCTCCTCCCCTCTCTTCTCGTACTTGAGCCATGCCCCGAATATGAGCTTCTCGTGTATCGTGCTCGCCTTCTCCCAGGCAGCCTGGAGGCTCCTTCGCGACAGCTTGGCCTCTCCAAGCCCGCGGAAAACCTGGAACTGGAGCAGGTACAGGCACGACTTCTCATCAGGAGGGCAGTACTCCAGCTCCTCGTGAATCTGAGCCAATATGTCGACGTAGTCAGCAGGCTTGAAGTGCGGGAGGACCGGCGGCTCCGGCATTTTCATCAGAGATTCTCTGCATCCCAAAGACAAGGAAAGACACTTGAATCAGCTGGCTCTTCACACCAAAAAACATCTAGCAGCACTAAAAAATCTGAATTTTGATGTTCACCGCCCCAAGACCAGACTAATTAACCAAGGTACTTATAACACAATTCAGCAGCAAACAGAGCACTTGTACTGCCTCGCTGCAAGGAAATTAGGGATGGTGGGGAGGCAAGAAGGCTTACATCGAGGAGGAGGAGGAGCTGGAGTGGCCAGTGAACTTGGAGAGCTTGCCTTTGTCCATGGGCAGCCATGAGTGGGTGGCGGACTGGAGCTTGGTCTCCTTGCAGGAGGTCAACTCGGAGAAGAAGAGCTTCCTCATGGCACATAAATACCACGGCGAATCAGAGCCGGGCCCCGTCTTCTTCCTCCGAATCTGCCCAAACCCCTGGCAAGAACCGCCGCAGATCTTCCGAGAACCCAACCACCGGGGGACGGGGGGAGAGGGAGGGGGGCGGAGGGAGGAAGGGGACGCCTTTAATGGCACGAGCAAGCCAACGAAGCAGCTAGCGCCCCCGCTGCAAGCGGCCAAGGGAAGAACTAACCACTCCCCCTCCTCGCCCTTTTTTAATTCGCACCCCAACCGCACCCGCACCGCCAGACCAAATCCGGCCCCGTGAGCTGAGGTGAGCTGAGCAAGCGAGCCAACCCACCGCACCAGCTGGGGGACGACGACGAACGGACAAATCGTCCTTGCAAGATGCGCGCTTTCCCTTCTTCCCTGGAGCGGAGCGGAGCGGGAGGGAGGGAGGGAGCGCGGGCGGGCGCGGGGATGCGCCTCCGCACCTCCTTGGCGGCGGAATTGCCGGGGACCCCGGTCGCCGCGGGGCCTGCTGGGCCTCAGGCGAGCCCTCCTCGATCTCCGGCGGGTCGGGGCCGGCCGGATCGAGTCGAACCGGCAGCGGGGGACGTGGTGCGGCGGGTGGGGGGAGAGCGGGCCGGCGGGGGAAGGGGGCGGCGGCGACGGGGAGGAGAGGGAGAAGGGGGTCGGGCTCGTCGCGGCGGGCGGGCGGGCTCAGTGCGTGCGCGGCTCCACTGGACCTCGGGCGGGGGTGGGGGTGGGGGTGGGTATCCGAGGGGAAAGGGGGGAGAGGGAAATACGGGGGTGGTTTGCTGCTCGCTCGTCCTTTTTTCCTGGGGAGTCTGAATTTCTCTATCTATGCTGCCAGCATCCCATGGCCATGTGTGCTGGTTGGCAGACCACCATGCAAAAAGTGGAGATGGATCTCGTATTGGGGGGAATAATCAGGGGAGATGACAAACGCAAAAGGCAATGGGGGCAGCTGAATTGGGCGCATGGGATGGGCTTTGAAGCTGACATGAACCTCATGGATGCCCACCCACCCGCACCCACACCCGCACATACATGTAGACAAGTGCAAAAGGATTAGTAGGCTGGTTTGCCCATGTAGATGAGCAAGGGCCCAAACAGATAGAACTGAAAAATGACAGCGGTTCACAGCACGGGTTGCCTGTTTCCCCTCCACCGCCGGGTGCTTTTCGGCGCCGGGGAGGCGGTCGGGGCGTGTGGATAGGGTTGCCTTGGTCTTGGCTAGGGCTAGGTGTAAGTGTTCAATGACGGCATGGAATGAGGTCTCCCTGTCATGTCTGTGCTCCGGCGATGCAACTCGGTTGGCGGAGGACGTGCGGAGCTTCGGTGCCATATATGGCTTTCTGGTTCTGTTTGAACGGGTCTGGGGTGGTCTGACCCTCTTTGTCGCCTTCTAATGGATACCGAGCTCTGCCTAGGGTTAGGCCTAGGTGTCAGGCCGATGGTAGCTAGGCGGTGGAGTCACTGACAGGGTAGAATAAGGTCACTTCTTGGTTCTGCCAGGGCGGGTCTGATGTGGTCTAGCCATCTTCGACGCCTTCTGATGCGGCATCAAGCTTCGCTAGAGTTAGATCTAGGTGTTAGCTGATGGTGCCGGGGCGGTCGCTTCGGCATGGAATCGGGTATCCCCATCGTGTCCTCACTTGCCGCTACAACAAGTCGTACATGTCCTTGGCCGGACCTTGAAGAACCTCCTATGCCCCTGCCACCGTCAACGAACTAGGGTGTGTGCCTTCGGGCAGAACCGTTCCTTGTCTTCCCATTCCTCAATGACGGCGTCGTCTTCCTGTTGTAGTTCAACCTCAGACTCAGTGCAACACACTAAAATTGTTGGTACATACAATATACTCCCTCCGTTCTGATTTACTCGTCGTGGTTTTAGTTCAAATTTGAACGGAGGGAGTACAAAAAAAATAGCTTGTTCTAGTTCCCACAGCTACAATAGACAAGGTTGTAAAATAGAAGTTTGCTGTCAAACAGGGATGTGGGCGCAAAGGTCTGGTGTGTCTAAAATGTATATGAATGTGGATGATCTGAATACACCACTATCTGGGCAGGGGGTTGGTTACTGATACATCCATTTTTCATCTCTATTTTTGTTATAACTTACTCTTTACTTAATGATATTTTGCACATTATTGCTCGATTCTAATGTCGTTTCCCCTTCAATTTGAATGAAACACACACAGAGGAGAATTCTCAGGAATTACCATATGGCGGGAAAACAAGACTAAAAATGTACTTGTAGAAAAAGCGATCTATGGAACTCCAAAAATAACCAGAAAATCCCGTAAATTATTTTGGTGGAAAGAAGCTTGGAGCTAGAAGATGGACCAGAGAGGGGCACAGGGCCTCCACGCGCCCTGTCCGAGCCCACCTAGGCCACGTGGAACCTTGGCCAATGGCCACTACCTCTCGTCATCCTTGGTCTATATTTTTCTCTTGGTTGAAAACTTTGTCGGGGATTTGTTCGCCACTTTGAAGAAAACATAGAGCTATGTTCTATTTTTATATAAGAATAAAAATGTCAAGTTCAACTTATGTTTTCCATTCTAACTATATTTATGTTATTATGTATTATTATTATTATTATTATCATTATTATCTATATTTAATATATATATATATATATATATTTAAAATAAAATAAATTCCCATTTCACCTTTCCTTCGTCCAACATTTCTATAGACGTTCCCCCTCCTTTATTTTTAGTTTTTATTTCTCCCATATCTCCCAAATGTTTTCCATAAAACCAACTCAATTGGCTCATGTCTAGCCTAACAAAAATATCCCACATCTTATTAACTTATAAAAATCAATGTTTAACAACAAGTTCGCAAGAAAATTCGGATGATTGCGTACAAAAGCTTGCTAGATTTAAGGATAAATGTAATAATAACGTGCTCATTATCTACTTTTATTTATAATAAAATACCCAAGCCTAGTTTATTTGTTTATAACACTGCTTTGTCCAACCCAACATTATATTTTTAACCAGCCAGCAAATTCGTGTATTTCAGAAAAGTGTAAATGGGATATAATTTGTAAGAAAAAAATAAATGGACCACATAGATGTTGGGGAACGCGGTAATTTCAAAAAAAATCCTACGCATACGCAAGATCTATCATGGTGATGCGTAGCAACGAGAGGGAAGAGTGTTGTCCACGTACCCTCATAGACCGTAAGCGGAAGCGTTATGACAATGCGGTTGATGTAATCGTACGTCTTCATGATCCGACCAATCCTAGCATCAAAAGTACGGCACCTTCGCGATCTGCACACGTTCAGCTCGGTGACGTCCCACAAACTCTAGATCCAGCTGAGTGTCGAAGGAGAGCTTTGTCAGCACGATGACGTGATGACGGGGATGATGAAGCTACCAGCACAGGGCTTCGCCTAAGCACTACAACGATATGACCGAGGTGGATTATGGTGGAGGGGGCATCGCACACGGCTGGAAACAATCAACTTGTGTGTCCTAGGGATGCCCCTTGCCACCGTATATAAAGGAGCAAGGGGGAGGCTGCCGGTCCTTGGGGCGCGCCAGGAGAGGAGTCCTCCTCCTAGTAGGAGTAGGACTCCCCTTTCCTACTCCTACTAGGAGGTGGAAAGGAAGGAGGAGAGGGAGAAGGAAAAGGAGGGCCCTTTCCTAGTCCAATTCGGACCAGAGGGGGAGGGGGCGCGCGGCCTGCCCTGGCCGTTGGCCGGCCCTCTCTCTCTCTCCACTAAGGCCCATGTGGCCCATTAGTTCCCCAGGGGGGTCCGGTAACCCTCCAGCACTTCGGTTTTCTCCGAAATCACCCGGAACACTTCCGGTGTCTGAATATAGCCGTTCAATATATCAATCTTTATGTATCGACCATTTCGTCGTCATGCCCGTGATCAT
The DNA here is from genome assembly GCF_018294505.1 of Triticum aestivum. Taxonomy (NCBI): domain Eukaryota; kingdom Viridiplantae; phylum Streptophyta; class Magnoliopsida; order Poales; family Poaceae; genus Triticum; species Triticum aestivum. Next base: position 767,245,559 of record NC_057797.1, on the reverse strand, counting down.
ATTCGGGACTCCGAACTACCTTCGGTACATCAAAACACATAAATTCATAATACCGATCGTCACCGAACGTTAATCGTGCGGACCCTACGGGTTCGAGAACTATGTAGACATGACCGAGACTCATCTCCGGCCAATAACCAATAGCGGAACCTGGATGTTCATATTGGCTCCTACATATTCTACGAAGATCTTTATCGGTCAAACCGCATAACAACATACGTTGTTCCCTTTGTCATCGGTATGTTACTTGCCCGAGATTTGATCGTCGGTATCTCAATACCTAGTTCAATCTCGTTACCGGCAAGTCTCTTTACTCGTTCCGTAATGCATCATCACATAACTAACTCATTAGTCACATTGCCTGCAAGGCTTATAGTGATGTGCATTACCGAGAGGGCCTAGAGATACATCTCCGACAATCGGAGTGACAAATCCTAATCTCGATCTATGCCAACTCAACAAGTACCATCGAAAACACCTGTAGAGAACCTTTATAATCACCCAGTTATGTTGTGACGTTTGGTAGCACACCAAGTGTTCCTCCGGTATTTGGGAGTTGCATAGTCTCATAGTGATAGGAACATGTATAAGTCATGAAGAAAGCAATAGCAACAAACTAAACGATCATCGTGCTAAGCTAATGGATGGGTCAAGTCAATCACATCATTCTCTAATGATGTGATCCCGTTAATCAAATGACAACTCTTTGTCCATGGTTAGGAAACTTAACCATCTTTGATTAACGAGCTAGTCAAGTAGAGGCATACTAGTGACACTCTGTTGTCTATGTATTCACACATGTACTAAGTTTCCGGTTAATGCAATTCTAGTATGAATAATAAACATTTATCATGATATAAGGAAATATAAATAACAACTTTATTATTGCCTCTAGGGCATATTTCCTTCAGTCTCCCACTTGCACTAGAGTCAATAATCTAGTTCACATCGCCATGTGATTTAACACCAATTGTTCACATCTTTATGTGATTAGTTCACATCTCCATGTGACTAATACCCAAAGGGTTTACTAGAGTCAATTATCTAGTTCACATCGCTATGTGATTAACACCCAAAGAGTGATCATGTTTTGCTTGTGAGAGAAGTTTAGTCTACGGATCTGCAACATTCAGATCCGTATGTATTTAGCAAATTTCTATGTCTACAATACCCTACACGAAGCTACTCTAGATAATTGCTCCCACTTTCAATATGTACCTAGATCAAGACTTAGAGTCATCCAGATCGGTGTCAAAGCTTGCATTGACGTAACTCTTTACGACGAACTCTTTGTCACATGCATAACCGAGAAACATTTCCTTATTCCACTAAGGATATTTTTGACCGTTGTTCAGTGATCCACTCCTGGATCACTATAGTACCCTCTTGCCAAACTTATGGTGAGGTACACAATAGGTCTGGTACACATCATAGCATACTTTATAGAACCTATGACTGAGGCATAGGGAATGACTTTCCATTCTCTTTCTTTTTTCTGCCGTGGTCGGGTTTTGAGTCTTTACTCAACTTCATACCTTGCAACACAGGCAAGAACTCCTTCTTTGACTGTTCCATTTTGAACTACGTCAAAATCTTGTCAAGGTATGTACTCATTGAAAATATAGCAAGCGTCTTGATCTATCTCTATAGATCTTGATGCTCAATATGTAAGTCGCTTCACCGAGGTCTTTCTTTGAAAAAACTCCTTTCAAACACTCCTTTATGCTTTCCAAAAAATTCTACATTATTTCCGATCAACAATATGTCATTCACATATACTTATCAGAAATGTTGTAGTGCTCCCACTCACTTTCTTGTAAATGCATGCTTCACCGCAAGTATGTATAAAACCATATGCTTTGATCACTTTATCAAAGCATATATTCCAGCTCCGAGATGCTTGCACCAGTCCAGAGATGGATCGCTGGAGCTTGCTCACTTTGTTAGCACCTTTAGGATCGACAAAACCTTCTGGTTGCATCATATACAACTCTTCTTTAAGAAATCCATTAAGGAATGCAGTTTTGACGTCCATTTGCCAGATTTCATAAAATGCAGCAACTGCTAACATAATTCAGACAGACTTTTAAGCATCGATATGAGTGAGAAAATCTCATCGTAGTCAACACCTTGAACTTGTCGAAAACATTTTGCGACAATTCGAGCTTTGTAGATAGTAACACTACTATCAGCGTCCGTCTTCCTCTTGAAGATCCATTTATTCTCAATGGCTCACAGATCATCGGTCAAGTCAATCAAAGTCCATACTTTGTTCTCATATATGGATCTCATCTCAGATTTCATGGCCTCAAGCCATTTTGCGGGATCTGGGCTCATCATCGCTTCCTCATAGTTCGTAGGTTCATCATGGTCTAGTGACATGACTTCCAGAATAGGATTATCGTACCACTCTGGTGCGTAACATACTCTGGTTGACCTACGAGGTTCAGTAGTAACTTGATCTGAAGTTTCATGATCATCATCATTAACTTCCTCACTAATTGGTTTAGGCATCACTGGAACTAATTTCTGTGATGAACCATTTTCCAATTCGGGAGAAGGTACAACTACCTCATCAAGTTCTATTTTTCTTCCACTCACTTCTTTCGAGAGAAACTCCTTCTCTATAAAGGATCCATTCTTAGCACAGATAACTTGCCTTCGGATCTGTGATAGAAGGTGTACCCAACAGTTTCCTTTGGGTATCCTATGAAGACGCATTTCTCCGATTTGGGTTCGAGCTTATCAGGTTGAAGTTTTTTCACATAAGCATCATAGCCCCAAACTTTAAGAAACGACAGCTTATGTTTCTTGCTAAACCACAGTTCATATGGTGTCCTCTCAACGGATTTAGATGGTGCCCTATTAACATGAATGCAGCTGTCTCTAATGCATAATCTCCTAAATGATATTGGTAAATCGATAAGAGACATCATAGATCGCACCATATCTAATAAAGTACGGGTATGACGTTCGGACACACCATTACGTTGTGGTGTTCCAGGTGGCGTGAGTTGCGAAACTATTCCACATTTTTTTCAAATGAAGACCAAACTCGTAACTCAAATATTCATCTCTGCGATCAGATCGTAGAAACTTTATTTTCTTGTTACGATGATTTTCCACTTCACTCTGAAATTCTTTAAACTTTTGAAATGTTTCAAACTTAAGTTTCATCAAGTAGATATACCCATATCTGCTCAAATCATCTATGAAGGTCAGAAAATAACAATACCCGCCGCGAGCCTCAACACTTATCGGACCGCATACATCAGTATGTATTATTTCCAACAAGTCAGTTGCTCGCTACATTGTTCTGGAGAACGGAGTCTTAGTCATCTTGCCCATGGGGCATGGTTCGCAAGCATTAAGTGATTCCAAAAGCCCATCAGCATGGAGTTTCTTCATGCGCTTTACACCAATATGACCTAAACGGCAGTGCCACAAATAAGTTGCACTTATCATTATCAACTTTACATCTTTTGGCATCAATATTATGTGTATCACTGTGATCGAGATTCAGTAAATCATTTACATTGGATGTTAGACCATAGAAGGTTTTATTCATGTAAACAGAACAACAATTATTCTCTGACTTAAATGAATAATCGTATCGGAACAAACATGATCCAATCATATTTATGCTCAACGCAAACACAAAATAGCATTTATTTAGTTCCAATAATAATCCCTAAGGTAGAGGGAGTATGCGATGGTGATCTTATCATCCTTGCAATCATTTCCAACACACATCGTCACGTCGCCCTCAACTAGTCTTTGTTCATTTTGCAACTCATGTTTCGAGTTACTGCTCTTAGCAACTGAACCAGTATCAAATACCGATGGGTTGCTATAAACATTAGTGAAGTACACATCAATAACATGTATATCAAATATACCTTTGTTCACTTTGCCGTCCTTCTTATCCGCCAAGTATTTGGGGCAGTTCCGCTTCTAGTGACCATTTCCTTTGCAGTAGAAGCACTCAGTTTCAGGCTTGGGTCTAGCTTTGAGCTTCTTCATGGGAGTGGCAACTTGCTTGCCATTCTTCTTGAAGTTCCCTTTCTTTCCCTTGCCCTTTTACTTGAAACTAGTGGTCTTGTCAACCATCAACATTTGATGATTTGCTTGATTTCTACCTTCATCGATTTCAGCATCACGAGGAGCTCGGGAATCGTTTTTCGTCATCCCTTGCATATTATAGTTCATCACAAAGTTCTAGTAACTTGGTGATAGTGACTAGAGAACTCTGTCAATCAATATCTTATCTGGAAGATTAACTCCCACTTGATTCAAGCGACTGTAGTACTCAGACATTCTGAGCACATGCTCACTGGTGGAGCTATTCTCCTCCATCTTGTAGGCCTTTGCCATCACTTGTCAAAGGTCTCATACCTCTCGACTCGGGCATGAGTCTAAAATACCAATTTCAACTATTGGAACATCTTATATGCTCCGTGGCGTTCAAAACATTTCTGAAGTCCCGGTTCTAAGCCGTAAAGCATGGTGCACTAAACTATCAAGTAGTTATCATACCGAGCTTGCCAAACATTCATAATGTATGTATCTGCTCCTGCAATAGGTCTGTCACCTAGCGGTGCATCAAGGACATAATTCTCCTGTGCAGCAATGAGGATAATCCTCATATCACGGACCTAGTCCGCATCATTGCTACTATCATCTTTCAACATAGTTTTTCTCTAGGAACATATCAAAAATAAACGGGGAGCTACATCGCGAGCTATTGATCTACAACATAGTTATGCAAATACTATCAGGACTAAGTTCATGATAAATTAAAGTTCAATTAATCATATTACTAAGAACTCCCACCTAGATAGACATCCCTCTTGAAAGATCGTGGATGTCGCCTAGAGGGGGGTGAATAGGCGTTTTAAAATAATTACGGTTAGGCTTGAACAAATGCGGAATAAACCTAGCGGTTAATTTGTCAAGCACAAAACCTACAAAAACTAGGCTCACCTATGTGCACCAACAACCTATGCTAAGCAAGATAAAGAACTATGTGATAGCAATATATATGACAAGAAACAATATGGCTATCACAAAGTAAAGTGCATAAGTAAAGGGCTCGGATAAGAGATAACCGAGGCACGCGGAGACGACGATGTATCCCGAAGTTCACACCCTTGCGGATGCTAATCTCCGTTTGGAGCGGTGTGGAGGCACAATGCTCCCCAAGAAGCCACTAGGGCCACCGTAATCTCCTCACGCCCTCGCACAATGCAAGATGTCATGATTCCACTAAGGGACCCTTGAGGGCGGTCACCGAACCCGTACACTTTGGCAATCCTTGGGGGCGGTCACCGAAACCCGTCAAATTGCTCGGGGCGATCTCCACAACCTAATTGGAGACCCCGACGCTTGCCCGGATCTTTACACCACAATGATTGAGCTCCGAACACCACCAACCATCTAGGGCGCCCAAGCACCCAAGAGGAACAAGCTCAAGGGTACTGTCGGTGTCAAAACCGGCGGATCTCGGGTAGGGGGTCCTGAACTGTGCATCTAGGCCGGATGGTAACAGGAGGCAAGGGACACGAAGTTTTACCCAGGTTCGGGCCCTCTCGATGGAGGTAAAACCCTACGTCCTGCTTGATTAATATTGATGATATGGGTAGTACAAGAGTAGATCTACCACGAGATCGAAGAGGCTAAACCCTAGAAGCTAGCCTATGGTATGATTGTTGTTGTGTATGTTGTCCTACAGACTAAAACCCTCCGGTTTATATAGACACCGGAGAGGGTTAGGGTTACACAAAGTCGGTTACAATGGTAGGAGATCTACATATCTGTATCGCCAAGCTTGCCTTCCACGCCAAGGAAAGTCCCTTCCGGACACGGGACGAAGTCTTCAATCTTGTATCTTCATAGTCTAGGAGTCCGGCTAAAGGTATAGTCCGGCCATCCGGACACCCCCTAATCCAGGACTCCCTTAGTAGCCCCTGAACCAGGCTTCAATGACAACGAGTCCGGCGCGCAGATTGTCTTCGGCATTGCAAGGCGGGTTCCTCCTCCAAGTACTTCATAGAAGATTTTGAACACAAAGATAGTGTCCGGCTCTGCAAACAAGTTTCCACATATTGCCATAGAGAGAATAATATTCACACAAATCTAATCTGCTGACGTATTCCGTGACACACCACGGCCAAGCCTTTATCCGAGTCGTTTCATTATCCCACCTCAGCGCGTCATGCGAGGCAGTTTCCTTGGCACGTCTTGTTAAAGCAGAGATCGTGTCCCCTTATTCCGGGATTCTCATCAATACGGGCGTGGGTAACCCAACCGCTTCTAGGACTCCTAGATTATATGCAAGTCCAAACGGACACGGAGAGGACGCTTGATATTCACCCTCTTTATAAAGGGACAAGGCTTTTATTTTTCCCTCCCGTGCTCAATCGAATCCTTCCCCCACCTCAAGCTCAAGCGCCCAAAGTTCAGGTCAGGTGCTCCGAACCTTCAGTCATGTCCGGATCTAGCCTTCAAGGCCGATGGGTGCCTTCCTCGGTCACGGAAGAAGACATCAAAAAGTTGAGGGAGGCCAGATATCTGACCGCCGAGATTTTGCATCGGCTGCCTCCTCGAGAGTAGGCCATCCCCACCCCCGAACCCAATGAGAACGTCGTGTTCGTCTCCCACTTCCTCTGAGGTCTAGGCCTTGCTCTGGATCCTTTCATCAGGGGTTTGATGTTTTATTACGGGCTAGACTTCCATGATCTAGCTCCGGACTCCTTTCTTCATATCACGACATTTATTATCGTGTGCGAGGCCTTCCTCCGGGTTACCCCTCACTTTGGCCTATGGCTCAAGACCTTTGAAGTGAAGCCGAAGATGATCGAGGGGCAACCTGCAGCGTGTGGAGGTGCCTCAATACGCAAGATGATGGGAGCTCCATGGCCCAAATGTTCCATCCCAGAGGTGTCTGAATTGTGGCAACAGGAGTGGTTCTACATCACGGCTCCTAGAAGTGCGAAGTGGACAGCCGCCCCTGTTTTCCGCTCGGGCCCTCCACCACAACTGATGTCATGGATCAGCAGAGGTCTGAGCTGGGGTCCAGCCAAGGACGTGCCTATACTGCAAAGCCGCATTCGAGATCTCTTCAATGGAGATTTCAGTTTGGTTGCGGTAATACAAGTTATGCTGGTTCGTCAAGTCCAGCCTTGCAAACGCCGGCCTCTTCGCCTATGGGAGTTCAATCCCGAGGGACCGCGTGTTGTTCAAAATTTTCTCGGCCTGACGCACAAGGAGATGTACAAGTCATTCTTCGGACCTCGGGTGGAGTGTCCAGAAATCACCGAGGACGTGGGCCTGAGTAGTAACCGCGCCGCCAAATAGGTAAGGCATCTTTCGGCCGAACATACTATCTCTCCTTTGTTACGAAGTTATTTCTGAAAGTTCGCTTTTTGACCAGGACTGGCTAACAAAGACGAAGTTGATTCGGTGTTCGGCCCCCCTCCCTGAGGGTTTGGAAAATCCGGTATTGGAAAAGATGCTCCAGACCGCACCTTGCCCGGAGCCCTTGAAGGAAGATACTATGGAGGATAATGCGGGCGGACACGGGCCCCCAACGCTGCCCATTCTAGCCGAGGGAGCGAGCGTCTCATGAAGGAAGACGACTAGAAGAGGAAAAGGACTGCGCCCGGGGATTCGGAAGCTGAAGCTTCCAAACGGGAGAAGAAGTCTCCCACAGAGGGTCCTACCTTGGGGGGCGCCGTTGCCACACAAAGTCCGCGGGGGGATCAATTCTCCCGCGAGTCGTAAGTGACCCGAAATATTTTAATAGTACAGATATGCCATCTTTTTCTTCTGAGAAGATAACCACCGCATATATTTTTGCAGTTCGGGCCTAGCCCCTCTCAAATGAGCTCGTCTTCGGGGGATCTTCTTCCAGAGATGATGGAGAGCGAAACGCCTCCTCCGGACTCCTCCGCTCCGGAAGCGGGCGACCCTGAAGTGTCGTCGCGGAGGGCCTCTCCGAGTCCGGTGAGGCCAGAAGATAATCCCATTGGCCCCCGAAGCTCCCAGTGTCCGGCTCCCGAAGAGAGCAGACAAAAGAGTCCGACACCGTCTAGTGTGCGATCGGATGTTCTAAGGGAGTTGGTGGGGCGAGCGGCCATCTCAGATGAACACCGTGTGCTGATGAATATGGTGATGGAGAGAATATCTACTGTCGAAAGCGGATTGCATGAAGCTTTTATGAGTCTACTAACATGCTTTGAGGTACGTAAAAGAATGTATGATAGTCCTGCACATGCTAGGTGTGCCCTGTGTAGATAGTAGCCCCTGAGACTCTGGTTGTCGTCGGAAACGACGACGAACAGAGGATCATATTCCCAGGTAATAACCATACTGCCTCTTTGTGTAGGTGATGGAAGCTCCGGTGGCTAGCCGGACTAGCGAGTTTGCCCATTTAGAACGGCAGTTGGATGCGGCAGACGCCGACATCGAGCTTGTTAACATAAGGCTTGACGAGGCACAGGGTAAGTGTCATTATCTGGTAAATGCCACATAGGAAGAGCAGCATGATGCCAGTATCTTTAATATGTTGTGACCGCAGATGGAGCAGCCACTGTTGAAGCCTTGCGGGTAGAACTTGCCCGAGCCAAGGAACAAGCGAGGTTGGGTAATGCGGCTGCTTTGAAGGTGGCCGAAGAGTTGCAAGCCGAGAAGGCCGCGCATGGCGAGAGCCGAGACAAGATGGCCATAGAATTAAAAGCCGCCGCCGACCGTTGCTGGGTTCTTGAAAAGGAAAACCAAGCGAGGGCATCGGACCTTGAGAAGGCTGCTGCGATGAGGAAGGACCTCCGCTCTGCTATGAGGGCAAAGAAGGAGGAGCTGCGGGAAGCCGGGGATATTGTAGCTGGGAAATCCTTTATGTTGCGGAGGAAGTTCGGAGATCCACGGTATGCCCCTCTGGATCAGCTGTGGAGTTCGGAGGATGTATATATGGATTTGGCGGCGAGCGCTGCGGATGCGGCCAAGTATTTCCAGGGTCAGACGGACCGTGAAGTAGACCGGCTGTTTTGGAGACAATTCCATTCTCCCGAGCATCCGCTTTCATTGACTGACCAATTAGCCGAATGGGCCGAACTAAATAGGTTGTCCGGACTCTCCATGAGGTCTGTTGTGGATCAGCTATGGCCGGAAGGGTCAAAACCGAACAGCTATTTCAGCTTGGTGCAGCAGTTCCCTGACGTGGTGCCGCGCATTGATGCGATGAAGAGGTCGGCGTGCATAGAGGGCGCACGGATGGCCTTTGCCCATGTTAAGGCATACTGGGCAGAGATGGATGCTACCAATGTTGCAGCGCGCGATTCGGCCATAGGTCGAAAGGCTGCTGAGCACTACTTTGAAGAAGTTCTTGAGGGTGCCCGTTTGATAGAGACCTAGTGCTCAAAAAATATTATGTTTGAGTGATATGTAATCTCATTGTAAGCGAAATGCTTTTATGAATTTTTATAAGGCTATTTTTATACTTTTGCCTGAAAGTAATATGATGCCTCCTAGGCGACCGTTTATGTATACATGTGTATAACCTGAAAGATTGCAGTCGTCGGCTTCAACCCCCACGCACATAATGCGGAGGTGCTCGCAAAAACACGCGTTCACACTTAACCCAACGTCTTGGTCCTATTAAGGAGGTGATAGCGTTGCGAGCGAGGCAACCGGACTATAATGCTTTAGCACTTTCACTTAGCCATAGGAGTTTGACAGTGGGGCTACTAGATAGCCCTGGTGGCTCCGCACTTTCCCGATTCCGGGGTGCGTACATGCCTGGCCGAAAAACGGCCCTTCGTTAAGGCGGAGGAATTCTAACATTCCCACAGGTCATCGAGTGGTTGACCAGTCTCACGCTATATCATGACAGTCAGTTTTCGGCTTTCTCTACTGAGGTGCTCGTCCGGATGAACCAGGGCACAATCGCAGTAGTTCTCCTGGTGCTACCTTAGCCGGTAAAGCGGAACGTAAGGCACCAAAACGCAGGAGCCGGGCAAACCCAACATTTGACCAAAGACAATGATTCGGAGATGATGCATATAGGGCCTAACTCGCGACGCCGAACACTCCCTAAGGTATTCGGTCTTTGTGGTATAAACCGGGCCTAAATAATGGCCTTTGTAAGAAGCCCCTTGTGTCCAGGTACGTGCATTGTTCTGGCGTGGCCACATGCCAAGACGTCAGCATCCTTCTCAACGGTGGATATGTATCAACAAGAGACAGTAAAAAAGGTTTACACAGGGTCTTAATCTAAAAAGAATCCTTGGAGCGGGTCCCTGCTGCACGTCTGCGCCTTTGTGTCCGTTGTGCCGTATCCTGGACGGGTGTAGCACGATGATCGTCTGTAAAAGAGAGGAAGTTAAGTGAAAAAGTTGTCATGCAAAAAGATAGTTTTTAAAGAAACCATGTATAATTGAACATGATAAGAAATTGCCACTTGTCTACGCGCGTTGAGCCCCTTGTATTGACAAATAGGGGTGTGACCACTTATTTGGTATAAATAGCGGCGCCGTACTTGATTAGTTGTGTCTGAGGTCTTGATGACCTATTGGATGCTTTCGCTGGTCCGGACGCCTTTAATGTGCGGTTGCCAAGGTAGCCTCACTCTCTTCGGCGCGCAGAGAGCGCTTGATATTTCTGTGCACTGTAATGATGCCACGTGGACCGGGCATCTTGAGTGTGAGGGAGGCATAGTGTGGTATTGCATTAAAGCGAGCGAAAGCTTCGCGTCCGAGCGGTGCTTGATAGCCACTTTGAAACGGAGCGATGTGGAAAGTTAAATGCTCGCGACGGAAGTTATCGGGGGAGCCGAATATAACTTGTAGTAAGAGGGAGCCCGTACAACGAGCCCCTGGGTCTGGCGTTACTCCTTTAAAGGTAGTATTGCTATGGCGAATTTGTGTTGGGTCTAACCCCATCCCGTGGATTATATCCTGATATATTAGGTTTAGGCTACTGCCGCCGTACATCAAGACTCGTGTGAAGTGATATCCGCCAATTACTGGGTCTAATACCAGGGCAGCCCATCCTGCGTGTTGGATACTTGCTGAGTAATCGCGATGGTCAAAAGTGATCGGTTGAGACGACCAGTGGCAGGACTTCGCGGTGACAGGCACTTGGGTATATTTTCCTGGGAGTGCCGCGTTGTTTTTTCCCTTGATCACGTGTAACACGTTTACTGTTTTGACTTCTGGTGGGAATTTCTTTTGTTCCCCCGTGTCTTGCTTGGGGGGCTCGTCCTCGTCTTCACTTGGTGTATCCTCCCCCTTGTATACGGCGTTGAGCTTGCCGGACTGCTTGAAGACCCAACATTCTCTGTGGGTATGATTAGCGGGTTTACCAGGGGTACTATGGATCTGGCATACTTGGTCCAGAATTTTGTTGAGGCTGGACAGTTCATCCCTGGTGCCTTTAGGGGGTGGCTTTTGACCTGGCCGAGAGCTTTTGAATCCGGCATTTACTGCCGTGCCCTTCGTGCTGTCTTCTTTAATCCGGCGTTTGTTATTGCTGTTGTGCCGTGATTTCCCGTTTCCATCTCTAACTTCAGATGTACTGGGGTCGCTGGTGCTGCATCTGTCTAGCCAGCTGTCCTCACCCGCGCAAAAGCGGGTCATGAGGTTTGTTAATGCGGCCATCGTTCTCGGCTTATTTTGGCCGAGGTGTCTGGCGAGCCATTCGTCACGGACGCTATGCTTAAAAGCTGCCAAGGCTTCGGCGTCCGGACAGTCGACAATCTGGTTCTTTTTAGTAAGAAACCTGTTCCAAAGCTTTCGGGCTGACTCTCCAGGCTGTTGAGTTATATGACTCAAATCGTCCGCATCCGGAGGTCGGACATAAGTCCCTTGAAAATTTGCCCGAAAGGCGTCTTCGAGCTCTTCCCAACTTCCAATGGAGCTTTCGGGGAGGCCTTTAAGCCAGTGACGAGCTGGCCCTTTGAGCTTGAGGGGTAAGTACTTGATGGCGTGGAGATCATCTCCTCGAGCCATATGGATATGGAGGATGTAGTCCTCAATCCAGACCCCAGGGTCTATTGTTCCGTCGTATGCCTCTATGTTTACGGGTTTGAATCCCTCTGGGAATTCATGGTCCAGCACCTCATCGGTGAAACACAAGGGGTGTGTGGCACCACTATAGCTGGGTGTGCCGCGTTGTTCGGATGTTTGTTGTATTGCATTGTATGCTGGGGCACGCTTGCATGGTCCATAGATGGATCTTGTTGCGCCGTCCTTTGGGTGCGAGCCCTTGCCTGGGTCGAGTGTTGTATTGTGAGTGGCGTTGTATGCCGCCGTGTGTTGATAGAGGGGTCGTCTATCTGGCTAGGTGGCTGCTTTGATGTTTGGTTGTGGAGGGTCTGAGGCCTCCTCATTGAATTCTGGTAGCAGCTTCGCTTTGGGTAGCTCTTGGAGGGGCGATTGTCGCCGTACCTCGTTGCTGTGTTGAGTATTTTTCTCCATCTGATTTGGAGTGTGTCTTGCGCAGCCCTGAGCCTTTGCTTCTGCTTTTTGAGACTCCTCGCGGTGGCAACAAGCCTTTTACGGGCATTCTGCCGCTCCGGGTGCCTGTCCGGCGTTATATCATCCGGACTATTATCCTTGATAGAATTTGTTTGTTCGGTTTGATTATCCAGATTGCCGTTGTCCGGCAGCGGTTCACCCTGCTCCAGCGCTGGGTCTGTGTGATCGCTATTTCTATCGAGGCGGGATTTGGGGCGGCACTTGTGTTGCCGCTTTGACTGCTTTTCAAGGGAACAAGCCTTCGGTGCGTCCTTCCGCTCCTCGTCGTCATCTTTTGGTGCGTCCACCATGTATATGTCATGTGACGAGGTGGCGTTCCAGGGCCCAATAGGCGCTGGTTCTTCATTGTCTCCTTCATCGGCGTCCATACCGTCGATGTCTTCGGAGTCGAAGTCGAGCATGTCGGTTAACTCATTGACAGTGGCTATAAAGTGGGTGGTGGGCGGGCTTTGAATTTCTTCATCGTCCGTATCCCATCCTTCCTGGCCGCAGTCTGTCTAGGGCTCTCCTGATAAAGAGAGAGACTTTAGTGTTTTCATAATATCGCCGAAGGGCGAGTGCTAAAAGATGTTCGCGGCAGTAAACTCCATGATCGGCGCCCAATCGGATTCGATCGGCAGGGGCGTGGAGGGTTCGGAGTCCGGAGAGGAGTCCGGCTCCTTGGAGTCATGAGTCTCACAGAGTGCGGGGCTGGTGTTCGGCTTGATCGCCGTTGGGATCGCAGCCCCCGAGGCGGCGTCCAACCACCCATCCTCGATCGGCGTAGTTGGCTCTGAATTAAGGGTCGAAGCCGATGCGGGTGCGGCCTCTAGGGCACTATTCGGCGGCAGAGCTAGATCATGCTCGTCGTGACAGTGCGGCGCGCTCGGCAGTGGCTCGAATCCGTCGAAGATCAAGTCCCCGCGGATTTCAGCCGTGTAGTTTAAGCTTCCAAATCTGACCTGACGGCCAGGGGCATATCTTTCGATCTGCTCTACATGGCCAAGTGAATTGGCCCGCAGTGTGAAGCCACCGAAGACAGAGATCTGTCCGGGGAGACAAGTTTCACCCTGGACTGCATCACTATCGATGATCGTAGGAGCCATCAAGCCTGACGGCGATGACACAGAGGAACTCTCAATGAAAGCACCAATGTCGGTGTCAAAACCGGCGGATCTCGGGTAGGGGGTCCCGAACTGTGCATCTAGGCCGGATGGTAACATGAGGCAAGGGACACGAAGTTTTACCCAGGTCCGGGCCCTCTCGATGGAGGTAAAACCCTACGTCATGCTTGATTAATATTGATGATATGGGTAGTACAAGAGTAGATCTACCACGAGATCGAAGAGGCTAAACCCTAGAAGCTAGCCTATGGTATGATTGTTGTTGTGTATGTTGTCCTATGGACTAAAACACTCCGGTTTATATAGACACCGGAGAGGGTTAGGGTTACACAAAGTCGGTTACAATGGTAGGAGATCTACATATTCGTATCGCCAAGCTTGCCTTCCACGCCAAGGAAAGTCCCTTCCGGACACAGGACGAAGTCTTCAATCTTGTATCTTCATAGTCCAGGAGTCCGGCTGAAGGTATAGTCGGGCCATCCGGACACCCCCTAATCCAAGACTCCCTCAGGTACCAAGCACCCAAGAGTAATAATCTTCTCAACTTGTAACTTCCACGTATCACCATGGAGAACTCAAACCGATGCACCAAATGCAATGGCAAGGGCACACGGAGTGCCCAAGTCCTTCTCTCCCAAATCCCACCAAAGCAACTAATGCTAGGGAGGAAAGTGAGAGGAAGAACAAGAAGGAGAACACCAAGAACTCCAAGATCTAGATCAAAGGGGTTCCCCTCACATAGAGGAGAAAGTGATTGGTGAAAGTGTGGATCTAGATCTCCTCTCTCTTTTCCCTCAAAAACTAGCAAGAATCCATGGAGGGATTGAGAGTTAGCAAGCTCGAAGAAGGTCAACAATGGGGGAAGAACACGAGCTCAAAGGATAAGGTTCATTGGGGAAGAAGACCCCCTTTTATAGGAGGGGGAAAATCCAACTTTTATGCTCACAGCCCGCACAGAGCGGTACTACCGCTCGTCCTCACAGTACTACCGTTAGGGGTAGCAGTACTACCGCTAAGGGTAGCGGTACTACTGCTTGCGAGCGGTACGAAACAATTACATCCGTGCCTACCACGGCTGGACTTATGACGAGTTTTTGGTCCGGAACGAAAGTAGCCACAAAAGTAGCCGCGGTAGTACCGGTCCCATGGACGGTAGTACCGCTACAACCTTTTTAAGGACACCAAAACTGACACAACTTCTGCAAACGGACTCCGAATTCAACGAAACCAAGTTTGTTGGAAAGCTAGAGACAAGGGCTAACACAATATTGATAGAAATAACAATAATAAGGAAATGAGAAAAGTACCATAAGAAAATGGTGAGAACCCTTCCTCGGATAAGACCGGTAAAACTTCCAACACTGAAAACATCATAGAAGATGCATGCGAACTCCATTTTCGATGAACTCAAGCTTGTCATCAAGATGACCATAAGCTCTAAGACTCACAAAGACAACCAAACAAGAACCAAGAAAGATGATGCAAGTATGCAATGGTTTGAGCTCTCTACGGATGATATGATCAAGCTACTCATCGAGAGCCGCCCTTGATGGTGCGACAATCGATCCTATAACCCGGTCTCCCAACTACCATCATGAGACCGGTAAAATAGAAAACCTATCAAGGGCAAACCTTTGCCTTGCACATGGTCCACTTGAGCTAGATGATGATGATCTTGACTCCCTCAAGTTGGACCACCTTTCTTGATTGTGTTGGCTCGATGAAGACTAGTTGATTGCCCCCCCCCCATGCTCCACTATGGGTGAGCCACTCTTCCGCACATCTTCACAAGTCCATTATCACCACAATGGACGGCAAGCTTCAAGCATTTGATCTCTTCGTGATGCTTCTCTTGAATTTGCACATCACGACCTAACCCCACAAAGAACTCTTATGAAGATCATGGGTTAGTACACAAAGCGTAATTGACAATGCTTACCATACCATGGGATCGCTTGATCCCTCTCGGTACATCTTATACGCTTTGTGTTGATCAACTTGATTCACTCTTTTACTTAGTCTTGATCAACCTCTCACAAGACCAATCTTTAGGTAATTCCTTGAATAGCACCTTGGTCATCACAAACTCTCCTTGAAACCAACAAATGTAGTCCAAGAAAAGCCTATGGACAAAACCTTCAAATATAACTCAAGGCAACCATTAGTCCACAGAGATTGTCATCAATTACCAAAACCAAACATGGGGGCACCGCAGGTTCTTTCAATCTCCCCCATTTTGGTAATTGATGACAATCACTTTGAAGAGAGTTTATACAAGGAATTATGCATCACCATGCAATGCAACAACCAATAATGCATGCGTATGAGATGCAAATGCTTAGGAACAAAACCAAAGCAAGGAGAAAACTCTGAGGACTTCTCCACAAAACTCTCTAAAACTTCTCCCCCATTGGCATCGATTACTAAAATGGGCGAAAAGCTTAGAGGGCCAATATAAATTGTGGTCCTCCATAAATTGTGTATTTCTCAACAAGAGAGTGGAATGCACTACACATATCCAACTGTCAATACTTGGAGGAAGACAAACTATATTGAGGCCCAAAGATTGCAACAGAAAGATATGTCACAAAGACAAAACAAAGAGATAGACAAGCAATCAGAAGATACCAATTGAAGCAAGTAATCAACAGATATCAATTGGACCAACTAGACCAATGATCCTTCATGGCACATGAATAAAGATATTATGATATGAGCAGAGGATTGTTCTAAAGAAACTAGAGAAGCTCCCCATGATTTGTGCATATCAAGAATTTTTGTATTTGGATACAAAGTGCACAAAATAGGATCATAGCTCCCCCAAAATCAATAGAAACTTACAACAAGTGCAAGTGAGCATATAGGAAACAAAGCCTAGCACTTGCAACAAACAAATGGTTGAGCAACATATAAAAGAGGCAACTTAAGAGTAGGCTCAACCAAAATGATGTGTGTGAGTCATGGCAAAGCACTTGAGAAGACTAATGTAAGGGTGAGCATTAAGCATCAACATAGTCTTGAACAGTGGAGATACAAGGTGCATGACATGTCCTTCCCACACACACCAAGCAAAAGGGGTTCACAAGCTCACTAATAAGCAAATAAAGAACCTATGCTTGTGACAACCCGTGGTGAAGATATAAAAGGAAGCTCCGTTAAGAGGAGGGATACCAATTAAATTGGAAAAAGCCTCATCATAACAAGCAAGAGGAAAGTAATCTTCACCACACAAGAGTGCAATAAGATGCAACGAGAAATGACCCGCACTCAAGACAAATCCTTTCATGGAGCCACCTAGGAAATACAAAGGAAAGAAGGGTGGATGTGAAAGAATAAGGATATCCACTAATGATGTAACTTCTCTCAAGTGTATAAGATTCTAGGTAGATGAGAATCATGATGACATCAATCCACAAAGAAGGATGCACACAAGAAATGGTTACTACAAGGAAAGAACAAGATATCCACAAGGAAGTCATACATATACCAATAAGATATTTGCTTGGAAGCATAGCACATGGCTAGATATGGTCTTGTTGTATATAAATGAATTCCTACCATACAACCATCAAAGACATCACAACTAGCAACATGAGATCGTTGTTGAGATGCTTTGAGAACGGAAACAAGTATCACAAGATGGAATGAATAGCATGCCAAGATGCAACCTACACAAGGTTGAATGCAAGAAAATAATGCATGAATATATACTTGTTACCGAGATATCATTGGAAGGATGTAGAAGAAACCAATTGAAGGTAGTAGATAGTAGTTCATTGAGCATCCTAGCTTGACTCCAATAAGCACATGGTGACACCACCTTCCTTGTGAGTGAGCTGAGCATCCAATGCATCTCCAATTGTTCCTAGAACAACAACACAAACAAAATGGTACCCAAACTCATTGGGACCAAAGAGTTAGAAACACCAATATACATATGACAAACTCCACATAAATATGTGCATATAGAGAAGGAAATGAATTTCATGCACATCTCATCCAATTTGAGACTTGGTGGAGTATCCCTATATATTGGGTCAAGTAAAGAAGGGATGCCACAGAGACTACATGAAGTAAATATGCATGCTCAAGACCTTCAAGAACCGATACCAAATGAATAAAACATCACTTGGAGGATATCCATAAAAGATACATCAAGGAATGAGATATCCATTGATACACTCAAAATAAAAGATATCAAACTCCCAAAAGAGAGGATGGTTCCAAACAAACCAAGCTCTCTACAAAGTTTCATGATGGCACAAAGTACCTAAACGAAAACGGCTTGCCTTCCACCAACACACACTTGATAAGGATCGCAAGATGAGTGTTTTATAGAAAATAGGATAGCTCCCCCAAGACTAGTGCATTATAGAGAATTTGCATCTGAATTCAAAATGCACAAGGTGGGATCACCACTTTCACTATATCTAGAAAACACTAGACAAGATCAAGAAATATACAAGATCCACAAGTGGTATGGAAGAAAAAGGGAGTTGATACATTCCTTGGCAAGAGAAAAGGAAAATAAAAGCAAAAGCCAATGTAAAGATGATCAATAAATTCTACCACACAAGTGAGTACCAATTGTCAAAAGACAAGAAGTAAATGGAAATAATTCCCAGTGGTAGATATCAAGGATATCCGACATCATCTTCACACCAAACAAAAAGAAAATTGCAACTTGTAGAGCTAACATGCCACCTAGGAACAAGATAATTTACAATATCAACTCTATGTGACAATATCTCAAATGTACACATTTTCTAGGCTAGTAATATACACATAGCATATTACTCCCCCATAATGTGATACCAATTAAGGATAAACAAGAGGCAAATAAAAGGATCCAACAAGTGATAATTAATGGACTATTTAGAATTTGAATTTCTCATGAGAAGACATGTCACATAGCGACTAGATAATCTTGAAATATCAATACTAGATGGTATTACTCATGTACACACATTTATAGGATTGTGAGCTGCACAAAGCACATCACTCCCCCATAATGGGATATTCCATTAATCTCTCACAAGAGCCAACTAAGAAATAAACAAGATGCAAAAGGCTCAACGCATGACACACACGTACATGATGTGCAAACCAACACATACATACTTGATTGCTCAATATAGGGCCAGTTCTTTTGGGCGATTCTACCAGAATCGCCCCCCTTCCCAGCTTTTCCCAGAATCACCACTCCATATGTTTTTTATAATCCTAGCTAATTAGACCTTAACTAGATAGGATTGTAAAAAAATGGAGTAATGATTCTGTGAGAAGCTGGGAGGGGGCGATTCTGGGAGAATCGTCGAAAAGAACTGGCCCATAATCAAGTTGGAAGCACAACATATACAAACACATGCAAGGAACGAAACCAAACATTCAAAGGGGCGAGTAACTATCAATGTAAACACTTTAAGCACGAGTTACCGCAAGGAGTAATATTGGATATAAGATAGAAACTTGACAATCCGAATGACTTGGCTTGAGACAATAAGAATGATGAAGTCCCCTTAATTCTTCATAATGTAGCCAAGTCTCCAATGACCTCCAAGAACACCTATTGATCCAGTATGAGCTAGTTGGTCCCCAACCAAGTTGGGTCCTAAGAGGTTGGTCACGATAGGCTTGGCTACCCAAATGGTTCTTTTCTTGACACCACTTTGAGCACCACAAATTTGGCAAACACATTGCCAACCTTATCCTTCCCAAGAGAATATATATCATCAATTAGAATAGGGTTGGATAAGGTACCATTTGTGCCTGAAGAAGTGACATGACCTTTTTCACGACATAGGTAGCAATATCTACTCTTTACTTTCTTCTCACTTGATTTCTCAACTTGAGAAGAATTAGCTTGAGTTTTCTTGGGAAGAGGCCTTTCTTCAACTTGAGGTTGAGAATGAGAGTGAACTTGTGGCTGCTTCCCTTGTTGCTTGTCACTAATGGCCTTCTTCTTCAAAGGGCAATATTTAACATGATGCCCTTCAATTTTGCACTTGAAGCAAATGATCTTGGCTGAATTCTTGACTTGTTTTTGGCCCTTATTCTTGTTGCTCTTGGAATTCTTCTTCTTATTGGAGTTGAACCCAAGTCCACCTTTGTCATTGGGGGATTTTTGCACACTCAAGATATTCTTAAGTGTGAATTTCCCTTCATGACTCTTTTCCAAGTCTTTCTTCAAAGAAGTGACTTGGGCCTTGAGGTCTTTGATTTACTCTAGATAATTCTAGAGCAAAAGTGGTAGCTCAACGTTCTCCTTCAAAATGGATGCTTCACAAGTAATATAAATAGTAGCACAAGCATCATCATTAGCAACAATAGGATTGGACAACTTGTCAAGCTCTTTTAAATAATAAGCTTCAAGTTGATCATGAGACTCGGTGAGTTTGATGAGCTCACCCTTGATGACCATTGAGCCATTTTCGAGGTGCGCAAAATCCTCAAGGAGTCTAGCATGAGCAACTTCAAGCTTAGCATTTTTAGTTTCAAAAACATTGGCCACCTCAAGAGCTCTATCATGATATTCCTTCACTCTAGATAATTCTAGAGCAAAAGTCTCCTCAAGAGATTTGTCGATGTCAAAACCGGCGGATCTCGGGTAGGGGGTCCCGAACTGTGCGTCTAGGCCGGATGGTAACAGGAGGCAAGGAACATGATGTTTTACCCAGGTTCGGGCCCTCTTGATGGAGGTAAAACCCTACGTCCTGCTTGATTAATATTGATTATATGGGTAGTACAAGAGTAGATCTACCACGAGATCAAGGAGGCTAAACCCTAGAAGCTAGCCTATGGTATGATTGTTGTATGATGATGTTGTCCTACGGACTAAAACCCTCCAGTTTATATAGACACCGGAGAGGGTTAGGGTTACACAAAGTTGGTTACAATGGTAGGAGATCTTGAATACCCGCATCACCAAGCTTGCCTTCCATGCCAAGGAAAGTCCCATCCGGACACGGGACAAAGTCTTCAATCTTGTATCTTCATAGTCCTGGAGTCCGGCTGAAGGTATAGTCCGGCTACCCGAACACCCCCTAATCCAGGACTCCCTCAGTAGCCCCTGAACTAGGCTTCAATGACGACGAGTCTGGCACGTCGATGTCTTCGGCATTGCAAGGCGGGTTCCTCCTCCAAATTCTTCATAGAAGTTTCTAAACACCAAGAGTAGTGTCCGGCTCTGCAAAATAAGTTTCCACGTATTGCCATAGGGAGAATAATATGAACACAAATCTAATCTGCCGACATATTCTACAGCGTGACATCACACTACAGCCAAGCCTTTATTCGAATTGTTTTCACTTTTCCACCTCAGCGTGTTTTGCGAGGCGATTTCCTTGGCACGTCTTGTCAAAGCAGAGATCGTGTCCCCCATTTACGGGATTCTCATCAATACGGACGTGGGTAACCCAACCGCGCCATTTATCATGGCGCTTGGGAGGCAAGCGAGTTTTACTAGGCTGGTGGGGACGCAGAGTCGCATCCGCCCATATAAGGGGATAAGGATCCACCTTTTTACCTACGCCTTCTTCCTCCTTTGCCTATCCATCTTCTGCACACCCGAGCTCCAGCACCCAAGCCCGCACTTCCTACCTCAACCTTCTCCAACAATGTCCGGAGCGGGAGGCAAGTGGATGGTCTCCTCCGTCACGGAGGGCCATGTCAAAAAGCTAAGGAAGGCCGGATACCTGTCCAAAGACATCGCGCACCGGCTTCCTGAGGAGGGGCAGCTTCTCCCCACCCCAAGGCCCCATGAGAGGGTAGTATTTATTCCCCACTTCCTCCGCGGACTGGGTTTTCCTCTCCACCCATTCGTCCGCGGGCTCATGTTCTACTATGGCCTAGATTTCCATGATCTGGGCCCGAACTTCTTCCTCAATATCTCGGCGTTTATCGTCGTGTGCGAGGCTTTCCTCTACATCCGCCCCCATTTCGGCCTCTGGCTCAAGACCTTCAACGTCAAGCCAAAGGTGGTGCGCGGCAACCAGGCGGAGTGCGGAGGTGCCATGGCGGGCAAAATAGCCAACGTCCTATGGCTCGAGGGCTCCTTTGTGGAGACCTTGAAGGGGTGGCAGTCAGGGTGGTTTTACATCACCGAGCCACGCGATCCGAAGTGGATCGCAGCCCCTGAATTCCGATCCGGACCCCCTACGCGGCTCACATCCTAGAAGGAGACGGGCTTGTCGTGGGGCGACGAAGAAGAGGTGACCGGACTGCAAAAATGCATCCAGTCCCTGGTGAACAAGCAGCTCAAGCTTGTCAACGTAGTCCAGGTCATGCTCGTCCGCCGGATCCTTCCGTGTCAAGAACGGGACTTCAATCTGTGGGAGTTCAACCCGGCGCAGCACCGAACTCTGAGCAGGCTCTTCGACACGACGTACAAAGATGTCTGGAAGGGGCTAACCAAAGGCGTCGAGGCTCCCACATCCGCCTCCGAAGACCACGGATTCAGCTCGCAGCATCCTGCTGGCGAGGTAACATATTTTCATCTTTTACAGGATGTTAAGTTTCTTCATAGTTTGACTCTATGCGGGATCTAAACTCCCTCACCTTTGACAGGATTGGCAGGCAAAGTCCGGACTGATTAACTGTCCGGCTCCCTTGCCCGAAGACCCAGCCCCTGCTCTCCTAGTGAAGCTGCTGGTTCCGGCACCTTATGTGGTGCTGGAGAAGAAGGCTAAGAAGAAGAAGGCCACGGGGACTCGAAAGAGTTCCCGGCATATGGTGGTGTCGGACTCGTCGTCTGACGAGTCCGAGACGCACTCCTCCCATGAAGACGAGGAGGAGGAAGAAGAGACCTCTCCCCCTCCAGCGGGGGGAGGAAAGAAGAGGAAGGCCGCCCCAGTAGAGGAGGCCGAAGGGTCCAAGAAGAGGAAAACCCCTCCGCCGGACTACGCCCCCAACGCCGACGAGGACGAAGAGGAGTGGCCGGACAGGGCCAAGCGTCCGGCGAAATCGTAAGTGTTCGGATACTAGAGTAACTCATGATATTCCTTTTGTTGCGCAGCTTTCCCTAATGTCGAATATAATCATGCAGCCTGCCCAAGGACGGTCTCGACGAGTCATCGAGCGGCTCCCTGGATTCATCGGACATGAATTCAGTTCCGCCCACTGCCTCCCCCTGTGCTGCAAATGACGCCGAAGTGGCGTCGCGACAAGCTCCGGGGCAAGAGGAGGTGGTCCAGGAGGAACCGCGAGGCGACCTCCCGGACTCCAGGAGTAAAGGGGACAAGACCCCCCAGGGCTCCAAGTCCTGCTTTAAGCCGGACACCGCGCCGGAATCATCAACGGTTCCAGACCACGGCTGGCGAACTCCTGCCAAGAGGAGCAAGCCTATTGAGCCGGCGTCCTCCATCCAACCGGAGGCGCCGGACAATCTGCTGGAGGTGCTTAAGGGCGCCTCCATCGACGAGGAGCACCGTACCATCATGAGTACGGTGGTCCAGAAGGTTCGGTCCGCCAAAATCGGACTGACTGAAGCTTGTGCTAGCCTTCTAACAGGCTTCGAGGTAAGTAAAAAATATGTAAAAATATTACCGCATATATAGTAGCCCCTGATGCTTTGTTTGGCGTTTGGAAAGAAAAGCCGAATAGAGGATCTATTAATTATCACAGGAGTCTAACTAAAAAGGAGTCAATATACGTATGCAGGCTTCGCTGCTGGCCACCGCTGCACTGACTGCGGAGGTGGGTGCCTTGAAGCAGGGCCTCGAGCAGACTGAGCAAGAGGTCGGCCTTCCAAACGGCAGCTCAAGGAGAAAGAAGGTAAGAGATACCTTATAGAAAAAATGCCTATAATAAGACACAATTGCAAAAAATGACAGGAGTACACTGCTTATTGTAGGGGCCACAACTGAGGTGGCGACCCTCAAGCAGGCGCTGTCCGAGGCCGAGAAGAAAGTGGCCACGGAGCGCACCAAGCGGGAGAAATTTGAGGCGCAGGTTGGCGGGGTGCAGCAAGAGCTTCAGGCTCTCATGAAAAAACATGAGAGTTTGGAGCTCGACTCGAAGACGCGAGCGTCCGAGCTTGCCGCGGCCCTTAAAACTGCCGAATCTGCCAAGGCCGAAGCCCAGAAGGCCCTCCAGGAATTGGATGCGGTGAAAAAGATAGCGGCGGGTAAGGCATTCTCTATGCAAAGCAGACATATAAAAGTAAACTACTTGTTACTTACCCGAATCCGGAGCTCTCCAGGGGCATTCACAGATCTTCCCCGCAGCGTATCCGATGCCGCCGCATTCTATCGAGCCGAGGAAGGCAGCTCGATGGAGAATGTGTTCTGGTCTCAGTACGCTGAGGCCGGACACCCTGTGCCCTTGAGCGACCAGCTGAAGCAGCTGGTCGAGCTCCACAAGGCGGCCGAACAAGCCCTGAAGGGCTTCAAAGTTCGGCTGTGGCCTGGAGAGGCCCTGCCTGGGAGCTACTTCGGACTGGTGTGGCGGCTGGTGGAGGCTTGTCCAAGGCTCGAGGTCATCAAGCGGTCCATCTGCATCGAAGGTGCCCGTAGGGCCCTTGCCCGTGCAAAGGTGCACTGGGGTAAGCTGGACGGTGAGAAGCTTGTGAGGGACGGGCCGCCGCCGGGGAAGGAGCATCGCAAGCCCGAGAACTATTACAAGGATGTTCTGGCTGGTGCCCGCCTTATGGCGGATGAATGTACCAAGGATGTAATTTTTGAATGAACTCGCTCGTGTTATCCTGTGCGCTGAAACTTGTTCATATGCACTAAGCAATGCTTGTTGAATTTAAAATATTACTTTCTGTGCGGCCGTTTATCAAAAAATTGAGAGATGGCCAGTCGTCGACTTCTGCCCCCATGCCACAAGTGCTGGGGTGTTTGGGATAAACCTGAGCGCTCTTTTTCCCATGATTGGGTCCGTCGAGGGAGGTGCTCAGCACAACGAACAAGGCAATCAGACTATAATGCTTGAACACTCTCACTTAGCCATAGAACTCTATAATTTTAAATTTCGGCGAAGCCCCTAGTATTCGGAAGACCGAGTTCGGGGCGCTATCCACGCCTTGGCCGGAAAAAGCCGGTTCCTCGCTCGAAGCGGCATAAGTCTTTAAGGACTCGAAAAACCTCTCGAACAGCGACCGGTCTCTCGCCTCAGTCAATTTTAGCTTTCTCTACTGAGGTGCTTAGCCCAGCTTAACTGGGGCACAATCGCAGTAGTTCTCCTAGTGCTACCTTAGCTGATATAGTGGAACGTAAGGCACCAAAACATAGGAGCCGGGCAAACCCAACTATTGACGCAAATCATGATTCAGAGCCGATGCATATAGTGCTATAAGTTCGGGGTGCCGCACTTGTGAAAGTGTACGGACTTCTCACGCCATATTGATGGGTACTGAAACCCCTGGCGTATTTTTGCCGTACCACAGTGTACGGATGCAACATGTTATTAATAAACATATATATAAAAAGAGGATAATGCAAAAAATAGACAAAAAGCTATGCATTGTTTATAGAAAGGCTGCTATGAAAGTGGAACGATACAAATAGTGCGATAAGCAAAAGAAATTGGACTATTTAACATGTCCTGGCCAGGGGCAGGCCGCGGAATTGTATTAAAAAGCAGGTATACTTCTTGCAATAGAGACCACCTGGGAGTTCCATAATGCGGCGTGGCTTGTCTGCTTTCCTGGATCTTGCATCGCTTGTGCGGCAGTTGAATTGCCGAACGGGTCATCCGAAGTATGGAGTCCTGAGAGTAAGAGAAAAAAAAGAAAAAAAGGAATCCGGCAGCCCCTGGTGCGGTTTAAGCCGTATTTCGGGCGTGCCGTGATAGTGCCCCTTCCCCTGTGCCCATGGTATTTCAAGAGCGTAGTTATGTACGCGAAGCACTGGTTTCGCTATATCGCGAGGGCTAGGGTTGGGGCCGCATTGCTACGCTAGCTCAGAACGTGCCAGGCGGTCTTGTAGTAGGGTACTCCGGGCGCTCTTGACAGTGTCCGGCTTTTTGAAGGCCGAACTAGAGAACTACCTAGAGAGGCTTCTTTGTATTTCTGCTGCGAGCGCTGCCGTGTGCTCCTCTGTTCGGAGGGAGTGTTCAGTGTTCCCATTGACCGTGATTACTCCTCTAGGGCCTGGCATCTTGAGCTTGAGGTATGCATAGTGCGGTACTGCGTTGAATTTTGTGAATGCAGTTCACCCGAGCAGTGCGTGACAACCACTATGGAACGGGAATATCTCGAAGATTAACTCCTCGCTTCGGAAGTTATCCGGAGATCCAAAGACCACTTCCAGTGTGACTGAGCCTGTACAGTTGGCTTCTACACCTGGTATAACGCCTTTAAAGGTCGTTTTGGTGGGCTTGATCCTCGAGGGATCTATGCCCATTTTTCGCACTGTATCCTGGTAAAGCAGGTTCAGGCTGCTGCCGCCGTCCATGAGGACTCTTGTGAGATGAAATCCGTCAATGATTGGGTCTAGAACCAATGCGGCGAAGCCGCCGTGACGGATGCTAGTGGGGTGGTCCCTTCGATCAAAGGTGATCGGGTAGGAGGACCATGGGTTGAACTTTGGGGCGACTGGCTCCATCGCATATACGTCCCGTAACGCACGCTTCCGCTCCCTCTTGGGGATGTGGGTTGCGTATATCATGTTCACCGTCTGCACTTGCAGGGGAAATCCCTTCTGTCCACTGTTGTTCGGCGGCCTGGGCTCCTCCTCGTTGTCGCTATGCAGCCCCTTGTCTTTGTTTTCGGCTCTTAACTTGCCTGCCTGCTTGAACACCCAACAATTCCTGTTGGTGTGATTGGCTGGCTTTTCGAGGGTGCCATGTATCTGGCACAAGCGGTCGAGTATTCAGTCCAAACTGGACGGGCCCTGAGTATTTCTTTTGAATGGCTTTTTCCGTTGACCGGATTTGTAGCCTCGGAATCCAGCATTAACTGCCGTATCCTTGTTGTTGTCGCTGTTAACGTGGCGCTTTTGTTTGTTCCGACGCGACCTGTCGCTTTTGTCCTTGGTATTCGAATTACCAAGGTTCTTGGTTAAATTGTTGCTGCGAGCTAGCCAGCTATCTTCTCCCGTGCAAAAGCGGGTCATGAGTGTCGTGAGGGGTGCCATAGATTTCGGCTTTTCCTGTCCCAGGTGCCGGGCAAGCCACTCGTCACGGATATTATGCTTGAAGGCCGCTAAGGCCTTTGCGTCCAGACAGTCGACTATCTGGTTTTTCTTTGTTAGGAACCGTGTCCAGAATTGCCTGGCCGATTCCTCTGGCTGCTGAATTATGTGGCTTAGGTCATCGGCGTCCAGTGGTCGCACATAAGTGCCCTGGAAGTTATCAAGGAATGCGGCTTCCAGGTCCTCCCAAGAACCAATTGAGTCCGCTGGCAAGCTGTTAAGCCAATGCCGAGCCGGTCCCTTAAGTTTGAGTGGGAGGTATTTGATGGCGTGTAGATCATCACCGCGGGCCATGTGGATATGAAGGAGATAATCCTCGATCCATACCGCAGGATCTGTTGTGCCATCGTACGATTTGATGTTTACGGGTTTGAAGCCCTCAGGGATTTTATGATCCATTACTTCATCTGTGAAGCATAGTGGGTGTGCGGCGCCTCTGTATTGGGCTATATCACGACGTAGCTCGAAGGAGCTTTGTCTGTTGAGTTTGGCCCGGCCAGATTTATTGCATCCGGAGTGACGATCACCATCACGTGCCGTGGGGCACTTGCACGATCCGTAGATCGATCTTGTTTGCCTTGCCTTGTCCTCCAGTATGTCGCGCAGGTCAGGTGCATTTTCCCGTGCCTTAGTATGCTTAACGCGGCGTCGGGGCATGGCTAGAGTGGAGGGCCAAGAGGCCTCTCTGTCGCGGCCACGAGGTGGCTGGTCGGCCATGTCATGCGCTGGTGATGTAGGTGCTTCCTCCTCTAGTCGGGGTAGCAGCCTGCGCTTTGGGTAACTCTTGGAGGGGTGTTCGAGTTCATACTCTTCAGCCGCAAGGACTTCAGTCCATCTGTCAGCTAGCAAATCCTGATCAGCTCTAAGCTGTTGCTGCTTTTTCTTGAGGCTGCTTGCCGTGGCCATAAGCCTGCGTTTAAAACGCTCTTTTTCGGCGAGATCCTCTGGCACGACGAACTCGTCGTCATCGAGGCTTGCCTCGTCTTCAGAGGGAGGCGTATAATTATCGTCCTCAACCTCTTGGTCCGCCGCCCTCTCGTGAGGGCTGGCTTCTCTGTCCTCCTATGCTGAATCTTGCTGGAGGGGGTGTCCTTCGGCGCTATCCGGAGTAGTATTATCTCCCGTGCCGGAATCACCGTTTTTGCTTTGGCAGGATTTAGAGCGGCGCCGCTGACGCCGATGCTTGGGCTATTTCTTAGAGGTATCGTCCTCTGCTGTTCCATCGCCATCTCCATCCTTTGGACTGTCCAGCATATATATGTCATATGATGAGGTGGCGTTCCAGCGCCCTACAGGTGCTGGTTCTTGTTCGTCTCCTGCATCGTCATCCATGCCGTCGATGTCTTCGGAATCGAAGTCAAGCATGTCGGTTAAGTCATCGACAGTGGCTACGAAGTGGGTGGTGGGTGGGTTTTGAATTTCCTCATCGTCCGTATCCCAACCTTGCTGACCGTAGTCCGGCCAGGGCTCTCCTGATAAAGAGAGAGACTTTAGAGAATTCAGGATGTCGCCGAAGGGCGAGTGCTGAAAGATGTCCACGGTAGTGAACTCCATTATCGGCACCCAATCGGATTCGATCGGCAGGGGCGTGGGGGGCTCGGAGTTCGGAGAGGAATCCGGCTCCTCGGAGTCACGGGCCATGCAGAGTGCGGGGCTGGAGTTCGGCTCGATCGCCTCTGAGATAGCAGCCCCTGAGGCAGCGTCCAACCGCTGATCCTCGATCGGCGCAGTAGGCTCCGAATCAATGGTCGGAACCGATGCGTGTGCGGCCTCCAAGGCACTGTTCGGCGGCAGAGCTATATCATGCCCATCGAGACAGTGCGGCGCGCTTGGCTGTGGCTCGAATCCATCGAAGATCAAGTCCCCGCGGATGTCAGCCGTGTAGTTTAGGCTTCCAAACCTGACCTGATGGCCAGGGGCGTAGCTTTCAATCTGCTCAAGGTGGCCAAGCGAATTGGCCCGCAGTGCGAAGCCGCCGAAGACGAAGATCTGTCCGGGGAGAAAAGTCTCACCCTAGACTGCATCGTTGTTGATGATCGAAGGAGCCACCGGGCCTAAAAGCAACGACACAGAGGAACTCTCAATGAAAGCACCAATGTCGGTGTCAAAACCAGCGGATCTCGGGTAGGGGGTCTCGAACTGTGCGTCTAGGCCGGATGGTAACAGGAGGCAAGGAACACGATGTTTTACCCAGGTTCGGGCCCTCTTGATGGAGGTAAAACCCTATGTCCTGCTTGATTAATATTGATGATATGGGTAGTACAAGAGTAGATCTACGACGAGATCAAGGAGGCTAAACCCTATAAGCTAGCCTATGGTATGATTGTTGTATGATGATGTTGTCCTACGGACTACAACCCTCCGGTTTATATAGACACCGGAGAGGGTTAGGGTTACACAAAGTCGGTTACAATGGTAGGAGATCTTGAATATCCGCATCGCCAAGCTTGCCTTCCACGCCAAGGAAAGTCCCATCCGGACACAGGACGAAGTCTTCAATCTTGTATCTTCATAGTCCTAGAGTCCGGCTACCCGAACACCCCTTAATCCAGGACTCCCTCAAGATTCCTTGGTGGTTTGTTCAAGATCAAGAGCTTGAGAGAGGTCCGCAATCTCATTAGCGTAATCACGCTCATGACCTTCCATTTTATCAATGGTGACCTCATGCTCCTCAAGACGAGATTCCAACTCATCAATATATTTCTTGCCCTCAATAGCAATAGACATGATTTCCATGAAGTTGGAACGAGCAATTTTATTCTTAAGAAGAGCTTTAAAAATCATTTCCCCCTTAATTTTTAAGAAGGCAACATCATCATTCTCTTCATCATAATCAACATCATCATCACTCTTGCCATCATCAATATCATCACAAGATATATTGGGATTCCAAGTGGGAGATACCTTTGAAGCCTTGGCCATAAGACAAAATGCAATAGATGATGATGTAGGATCCGTTGAAGCACCATTCAAGACCACATCTTGTTCCATGGGGTGTTGGGTTTCCTCTACATTGTCAGCACAACAATTCGAGGAAATATATGCATTTCTATCATGGCAAGAAGACATAGTAAACATATCATCATGAGATTGAGTCAAGCAATTTCTACATGATATGCAAGGACTATCAACACAAGCATGTGAAACATTTGGAGTGCTCAAAGTGGTAAAGTCCAAAGATGAAGCATTGCAATAAGAAAGTGATGAAGGATTATCAACAATAAGCCCACTATCATCATTGAAATGTACACCACTACTCACCATGTCATTACCTTGTGGCAAACCACAAGTAGGTGAAGTAGAAGAAGTTGAGAAAGCAACACGGCCGGAGGTGGAGGGAGAAAAATCATCCCCACAAATCTTGGACACACCATATTTATCTTGAAGCTTTGTCCACAACTCATGAGAATCCCGGAACGACATGAGTTGAAATATAACTACATTGCTCAAAGCATCGAAAAGCACATTAGAAGCTTGAGCATTGAGATAAGAGTTTCTCTCATCCTCTAAAGATAATCTTTGGGGATCCTTTGGAGGAGAAAAAACCCATATCTACAATTCGCTCTGAATTTGGGTCCATGACCCTAAAGAGATTAAGCACGCGAATTACCCAAACATTAAAATTTGTGCCATCGAAACTAAGAGTGTCAGAGAATCCTAATCCCCTAGTCGACATCTTTACTCTCTAGGCGGTTAAACCTAACAAAGAGAGACGAGGCTCTGATACCAATTGAAAGATCGTGGATGTCGCCTAGAGGGGGGGGGGGTGAATAGGCGTTTTAAAATAATTACGGTTAGGCTTGAACAAATGCGGAACAAACCTAACGGTTAATTTGTCAAGCATAAAACCTGCAAAAACTAGGCTCACCTATGTGCACCAAGAACTTATGCTAAGCAAGATAAAGAACTATGTGATAGCAAGATATATGACAAGAAACAATATGGCTATCACAAAGTAAAGTGCATAAGTAAAGGGCTCGGATAAGAGATAACCGAGGCACGCGGAGATGACGATGTATCCCGAAGTTCACACCCTTGCGGATGCTAATATCCGTTTGGAGCGGTGTAGGGGCACAATGCTCCCCAATAAGCCACTAGGTCCACCGTAATCTCCTCACGCCCTCGTACAATGCAAGATGTCGTGATTCCACTAAGGGACCCTTGAGGGCGGTCACCGAACCCGTACAAATGGCAACCCTTGGGGGCAGTCACCGAACACGTACACTTTAGAAACCCTTGGGGGCGGTCATCGAAACCCATCAAATTGCTCGTGGCGATCTCCACAACCTAATTGGAGACCCCGACGCTTGCCTGGATCTTTACACCACAATGATTGAGCTCCGAACACCACCAACCGTCTAGGGCGCCCAAGCACCCAAGAGGAACAAGCTCAAGGGTACCAAGCACCCAAGCATAATAAGCTTCTCAACTTGTAACTTCCACGTATCACCATGGAGAACTCAAACCGATGCACCAAATGCAATGGCAAGGGCACATGGAGTGCCCAAGTCCTTCTCTCCCAAATCCCACCAAAGCAACTAATGCTAGGGAGGAAAGTGAGAGGAAGAACAAGAAGTAGAACACCAAGAACTCCAAGATCTAGATCCAAGGGATTCCCCTCACATAGAGGAGAAAGTGATTGCTGGAAGTGTGGATCTAGATCTCCTCTCTCTTTTCCCTCAAAAACTAGCAAGAATTCATGGAGGGATTGAGAGTTAGTAAGCTCGAAGAAGGTCAACAATGGGGGAAGAACACGAGCTCAAAGGATAAGGTTCATTGGGGAAGAAGTCCCCCTTTTATAGGAGGGGGAAAATCCAACCGTTATGCTCACAGCCTGCACAGAGCGGTACTACCGCTCGTCCTCACAGTACTACCACTAGGGGTAGCGGTACTACCGCTAAGGGTAGCGGTACTACTGCTTGCGAGCGGTACTAAAAAAATACATCCATGCCTACCACCGCTGGACTTATGACGAGTTTTTGGTCCGAAGCGGAAGTAGCCGCGGTAGTACCGCTCCCATGGGCGGTAGTACCGCTGCAGCCTTTTTAAGGACACCAAAACTGACACAACTTCTGCAAACGGACTCCGAATTCAACGAAACCAAGTTTGTTGGAAAGATAGAGACAAGGGCTAACACAATCTTGATAGAAATAACAATAATAAGGAAATGAGAAAAGGACCATAAGAAAATGGTGAGAACCCTTCCTCGGATAAGACCGGTAAAACCTCCAAAACCAAAAACATCATAGAAGATGCATGCGAACTCCGTTTTCGATGAACTCAAGCTTGTCATCAAGATGACCATAAGCTCTAAGACTCACAAAGAGAACCGAACAAGAACCAAGAAAGATGATGCAAGGATGCAATGGTTTGAGCTCTCTACGAATGATACGATTAAGCTACTCATCGAGAGCCGCCCTTGATAGTACGACAATCGATCCTATAACCCGGTCTCCCAACTACCATCATGAGACCGGTAAAATAGAAAACCTATCAAGGGAAAACCTTTTCCTTGCACATGGTCCACTTGAGCTAGATGATGACGATCTTGATTCCCTCCAGTTGGACCACCTTTCTTGATAGCGTTGGCTCGATGAAGACTAGTTGATTGCTCCCCCATACTCCACTATGGGTGAGCCACTCTTCCGCACATCTTCACAAGTCCATTGTCAACACAATGGATGGCAAGCTTCAAGCATTTGATCTCTTCGTGATGCTTCACTTGAATTTGCACACCGCAACCTAACCCCACAAAGAACTCTTACGAAGATCATGGGTTAGTACGCAAAGCGTAATTGACAATGCTTACCATACCATGGGATCGCTTGTTCCCTCTCAGTACATCTTCTATGCTTTATGTGTTGATCAACTTGATTCACTCTTTTACTTAGTCTTGATCAACCTCTCACAAGACCAATCTTTAGGTAATTCCTTGAATAGCACCTTGGTCATCACAAACTCTCCTTGAAACAAACAAATGTAGTCCAAGAAAAGCCTATGGACAAAACCTTCAAATATAACTCAAGGCAACCATTAGTCCACAAAGATTGTCATCAATTACCAAAACCAAACATGGGGGCACCGCATGTTCTTTCACCTCTAATCATCTAAGTGATCACGTAATCCATATCAAGTAAACCATGTATGATCATCATGTGAGATGCAGAAGTTTTCAATGGTGAACATCACTATGTTGATCATACTTACTATATGATTCACGCTCGACCTTTCGGTCTCAGTGTCCCGAGGCCATATCTGCATATGCTAGGCTCGTCAAGTTTAACCCAAGTATTCTGCGTGTGCAGAACTAGCTTGCACCCGTTGTATGTGAACGTAGAGCTTATCACACCCGATCATCACGTGGTGTCTCGGCACGACAAACTGTCGCAATGGTGCATACTCAGGGAGAACACTTATACCTTGAAATTTAATGAGGGATCATGTTATAATGCTACCGGCATACTAAGCAAAAAAAGAGGCATAAAAGATAAACATCACATGCAATCAAAATAAGTGATATGATATGGCCATCATCATCTTGTGCCTTTGATCTCCATCTTCAAAGCACCGTCATGATCACCATCATCACCGGCTTGACACCTTGATCCCCATCGCAGCATCATTGTTGTCTCGCCAACTATTGCTTCTACGACTATCGCTACCGCTTAGTGATAAAGTAAAGCAATTGCATGGCGATTGCATTTCATACAATAAAATGACAACCATATGGCTCCTGCTAGTTGCCGATAACTGTGTTACAAAACATGATCATCTCATACAATAAAATTTAGCATTGACCATATCACATCACAACATGCCCTGCAAAAACAAGTTAGACATCCTCTACTTTGTTGTTGCAAGTTTTACGTGGCTGCTACGGGCTGAGCAAGAACCGTTCTTACCTATGCATCAAAACCACAACGCGATATAGTGATTGCTTTTTGATCTTCACATAGAACCCTGTTCATTGAATCTGATTCAACTAAAGCTGCAGAAATAGACACCCACTAGCCACCTGTGTGCTAAGCACGTCAGTAGAACCAGTCTCGCGTAAGCGTACGCGTAATGTCGGTCTGGGCCGCTTCATCCAACAATACCGCTGAATCAAGAATCAACTAGTGATGACAAGCAATATGTACATACCCATGCCCACAACTCCTTTGTGTTCTACTCGTGCATATAACAACTACGCATAAACCTGGCTTGGATGCCACTGTTGGGGAACGTAGTAATTTCAAAATTTTCCTACGCACACGCAAGATCATGGTGATGCATAGCAATGAGAGGGGAGAGTGTCATCCATGTACCCTTGTAGACCATAAGCGGAAGCGTTATGAGAATGCGGTTGATGTATTCGTACATCTTCATGATCTTACTGATCCAAGTACCGAACGCACGGCACCTCCGAGTTCAGCACACGTTCAGCTCGATGACGTCCCATGAACTCCGATCCAGCAGAGCTTCGAGGGAGAGTTCCGTCAGCACGACAGCGTGATGACGGTGATGATGATGCTACTGACGCAGGGATTTGCCTAAGCACCGCTACGATATGACCGAGGTGGATTATGGTGGAGGGGGGCGCCACACACGGCTAAAATATCAACCGATCAACTTGTGTCTCTATGGGGTGCCCCCCTCCCCGTATATAAAGGAGTGGAGGAGGGGGAGAGGCCGGCCCTCCTAGGGGCGCCCCAAGGGGAGTCCTACTCCCACCGGGAGTAGGACTCCAACCCTTCCAAGAGTAGGAGTAGGAGAGAGGGAAGGAGGAGATAGGGGAAAGGAAAGGGGGGCGCCGCCCCCCTCCTTGTCCAATTCGGACTAGAGAGAGGGGGCGCGCGGCCTGCCCTATCCACCCCTCCTCTTCTCCACTAAGGCCCAATAAGCCCATTACACTCCCCGGGGGGTTCCGTAACCCCCCGGTACTCCTGTAATTATCCGAACTTGCCCGGAACCCTTCCTAAGTCCAAATATAGTCATCCAATATATCGATCTTTATGTCTCAACCATTTCGAGACTCCTCGTCATGTCCATGATCAAATCCAGAACTCTGAACTACCTTCGGTACATCAAAACACATAAACTCATATTACCGATCGTCACCGAACGTTAAGCGTGCGGACCCTAGGGACTCGTCTCTGGTCAATAACCAATAGCGGAACCTGGGTGCTCATATTGGTTCCTACATATTCTACGAAGGTCTTTATCGGTCAGACCGCATAACAACATACGCTGGTCCCTTTGTCATCGGTATGTTACTTGCCCGAGATTCGATCATCGGTATCTCAATACCTAGTTCAATCTCGTTACCGGCAAGTCTCTTTACTCGTTCCATAATGCTACATCCCGTAACCAACTCA
Organism: Triticum aestivum; assembly: GCF_018294505.1. Taxonomy (NCBI): domain Eukaryota; kingdom Viridiplantae; phylum Streptophyta; class Magnoliopsida; order Poales; family Poaceae; genus Triticum; species Triticum aestivum. Next base: position 767,210,433 of record NC_057797.1, on the reverse strand, counting down.
TTAGCTACATTGCTTGCAAGGTTTATTGTGATGTGCATTACCGAGAGGGCCCAGAGATACCTCTCCGACAATCGGAGTGACAAATCCTAATCTCGATCTATGCCAATATTGGGGAACACAGTAATTTCAAAAAAATTCCTATGCACACGCAAGATCATGGTGATGCATAGAAACGAGAGGGAAGAGTGTCATCTATGTACCCTTGTAGACCTTAAGCGGAAGCGTTATGACAACGCGGCTGATGTAGTCGTACATCTTCACGATCGACCGATCCTAGTACCGAACGTACGACACCTCCGTGATCTGCACATGTTCAGCTCGGTGACGTCCCGCGAACTCACGATCCAGTAGAGCTTCGAGGGAGATTTTCGTCAGCATGATGGCGTGATGACGGTGATGATGATGCTACCGGAACAGGGCTTCTCCTAACCACCGCTACGATTTAACCGAGGTGGATTATGGTGGAGGGGGGCACCACACACGGCTAAAAGATCAATGATCAACTTGTGTGTCCATGGGGTTCCCCTCCCCCGTATATAAAGGAGTGGAGGAGGGGGAGGGCTGGCCCTCTCTATGGCACGCCCTAGGGGAGTCCTACTCTCTCCGGGAGTAGGATTACCCCCTTCCAAGTAGGAGTATGAGAGGAAGGAAGGAGGAGAGAGGGAGGAAGGAAAGGGGGGCGGCCCCCTTCCCAATTCAAATTGGGCTTGGGGGTGCGCCTCCCAACTTTCCCTTCCCTCTCCTCTATTCCACTAAGGCCCAATAAGGCCAATATACTCCCCGGGGGGTTCTGGTAACCTCCCGGTACTCCGGAAAAATGCCTGAACCACTCGGAACCATTCTGATGTCCAAATATAGGCTTCCAATATATCGATCTTTTCGTCTCGACCATTCCGAGACTCCTCGTCATGTCCGTGATCAAATCCGACACTCCAAACTACCTTTGGTACATAAAAACACAAAAACTCATAATACCGATTGTTGGGGATATTACTACTGGGCGTAAACCGACGTATCTGGGCCGGATCAACTTCATAAGTAGCTCCAGAAGGGATAAAGCCTAAGAAGGTAGATGAGGGCCTAAGGCCCATAGCCGGTTCAAGACTTGTAGCTGTAAACCGAAATCTGTATATAAACTTGTATTGTAAGCTAGGAATAAGGAGAGACCAACCCGGATACGAATATCGACCGGTGTTGGGACTCTGTGAACCGACGGGTGTCACCCATGTATATAAGGGGACGACCCGACGACGGTTCAAGGACAGACAACAACTCGAGACATAGGCGAAGCTTGTTTGCTCCCTAGTCATCGAAACCCATCAATTCCATCAAACTAGACGTAGGCTTTTACTTTCATTGAAGGGGCCAAACTAGTATAAACTCTCTTGCGTCCCTGTGTCCGCTTTAACCCCTTCAAACTAACCCGTCATGATGGCTCCACGACTAAGTCCTTTCTCTAGGACATCTGCCGTGACAAAACCACGACAGTTGGCGCCTACCGTGGGGCTATCGCATGATGGTTTCCGGTTCTTGGAGGGCCGCTTTGAAGGACTTGAGGGCTACGCCGTAGGCCGGATGACTAAGAGTCATCGCGGCAAGCTCTACATCGACGATGCAGGCTGGAGCCCCGAGGCCGGCTCAATTGAGTATGGGTACCGGGTCCCCTTTGGCGGCATTCACGTTTTCATTGGCAAGATCGGTGAACCGGGCCCTGAGCCGGACATCTGCACCGACCTCGTCGAGACGGCTCAGCGTGCGCGATCCGCCTGGGTTAAACCGGCCGTGAAGCGTGCCTTCGTGGGAGTCATCCATGGAGGAGGTTATGAGGACGGATCGGAATTTCGCGGTGCGACTATTGTTTGTTCCGGTGACGAGTCTTCGACCGAAGAAACCAAATCTCTTTATCAGCTACAAGAGGGACGGATTGGGAGCTGTTCCAATGGCGACAGTATTCCGGACCCCTCTGATCTGCCCAATCGGGTTGGAATATTCATGGCCGAAACACAAGCGGCGCTTCATTCTTCGACAGCTGCGGCAACAATCTCTAGTTCAGCAGCGGCGACGGCTGCCGGGCAGGAGGCCGTGTGTGCCCGCCGGCTCAGGTTCTATCAGAACTATTTGATGCATTGGCTGTGCTTGTGGCAGAGGTTAATCCACCGGATCAGGATGTTCACAACACGGAGATTGCAAAGGTAAAAGAACAGATCACCCAGGCCAAGGCATATCTGGTGGCTGAGGACGCCAGGATGGCCGCAGAGCGGGCCTCTTTAGACGCACAGGCCTACCGGCTTATGTTGGACCAGAGCGCGTCGCATGAAGTCATGAGGAGGAAGCACCAATCCCGTTTACCTCCGGTTTTCGAGGCTAGAGACCTTTTCAACACTCCAGGACCAAGAGCCGGCAATCCGCTGGAGGGAAACCGGGCAGAAGCCCCTGGGACCGGTGCATCGGTTCAGCCTCGTTGGATGGACCCGCCTCGTCAAAACACCGTCATACCTCAGGCTACTTTAACACCTTCGGGTCACTACTCCAACCCAATGGACAATCTTGTTGCCGCTGCTGCACAGCTGGAGGCCATTCCAATTGAAGGTGACTCGCCGCAGGAAGTAGAGACGCGATGGGTCAAGGAGCTTCTGAGGACAGCTTTGGCCCAACAGGAAGCGTACTCGTACAGCCGCGACTGGATCCACTCGACCCCCCGTCCAAGCCGGAGCTATAGCAGACATATGGATGAACCGACAGTGTCGAGTAACGAACGACTGGGAGCACCCCGTGACAACAACTCGGCAGGTGGTGCTGATAACACTCAGGAAGTGGTAGACCGGGCCCGCGCGCGCAGGGAGGCTGAGTTAGCCGCACAGCATCAGGCTCGGCAGCTCACGCCGGTTCGTCCAACCACCTCGACTGAACCTGGTGTTACTTCTAGTTCTTTGGGGGTGCCTTGCCTTATCCCCGCTTTACGCAACGTGCGCCTGCCCAAGGATTTCAAAGGCCCGCGCAAGGTACCGAATTACACGGCGGATCAACCTCCAGAGACATGGGTGGAGAGCTATGAGATGGCCATGGAGATGCTTGATGTGGATGACGCGGCGTGTGCAAAATACTTCACCATGATGCTTGAAGGAACGGCCCGTACTTGGTTAAAAAGCTTGCCGGCTAATTCTATCAGTTCATGGGCCCAGTTACGAGTTCGGTTTATCAGCAATTTCAAGGATACCTGTAAATAGCCTATGTCGATAGTAGACTTAGCTGCATGCGTCCAGGAGGAAGGAGAATCAACGACTGATTGGGTGCGCCGGGTTTCACAAGTGTTGCATTCCTCAGACCGCATCAATGCTGACACCGCAGTATTAACCCTAGAAGGCAACTGCCGGTTTGGGCCCCTGAAGCTAAAGTTGGGAAGGATGAAGCGTCATTGCACCGACATGGGGACTCTCATGGCCGCTTTGGCGAAATATGCTGATTCTGATAGTACCAAGGACCCCGAATCTGATGATGACAAGACAGGAAAAGGGAAGAAGAACAGCAGCTCCAAAGGTCAGCAGCATCACTGGGCAGGCAATGGTAGTGGAGGCAAGCGTAAAGCGGATGGTAACATGGACTTTGTGGCTAATACCAACACACAGGAAAATGGCCAGCGACGCAAGGGTAGACCGAAAAATTGTAATGGAGCATCCAACCCTAACCCAAACCGCCTAAATTATCTGCTAAACCAGCCCTGTCCAAAACATGGGGCGAAGGAGGTGCCAGCAAACCACCTTTGGAAGGATTGCTTTATTATGCAGGAGTTCAAGAATTCTAATAATTTCTGGTATGATCATGAATCTGGCGGTGGCTCAGGATCCGGGCCGGGTTACGGTGGAGGAAGTTCCGGTTCAGGATTCAATGGTAATCCGGGCAGAAATAATGGTCAAAATAGTCAGAACAACCAGGGTGGTTACAACCAACATCAGCAACAGTCAGGTTACCAGAGTAACCCAAAGCAACTGAGTAGTGGGCAGTACCATGTCTTCACCACTAGCTTGGACAAGCGAGACCGGAAGGTTCAGAGGTGGGCGGTCAACTCTGCTGAACCGACCATACGCCGTTATCTACGTTGGTCTGAGCAACCCATCATATGGAGCAGAGAAGATCACCATCCCCAGATCGATAATCCGAGTCAGTTGGCTCTGGTGGTGGCGCCTCAGGTGGGGGGTTACAAGTTCACCAAGGTGCTCATGGATGGAGGGAGCAGCATTAACATCCTATACTATGAGACCTTCCGTCGTGTGGGACTAACAGATAAGAATCTCAAATCGTCTAATACAGTATTCCACGGTGTAGTGCCTGGCAGATCAGCGTATCCCGTTGGTAAGATAGCTCTGGAAGTGGCATTTGGGGATGACCATGATTCCAGGTCAGAGACATTGACGTTTGAAGTGGTGAAAATCCGGAGTCCATATCACGCTCTGTTTGGGCGACCGGCTTACGCCAAGTTTATGGCACGACCCTGTTATGTGTATTTGCAGCTCAAGATGCCGGGTCACAGGGGGACAATAACGGTTCACGGAAGCCGCAAAATTGCTTTGGAGTGCGAGGAAGGAGATGCGGCTTATGCAGAGTCGGTTTGTGCCACCGAGGAGTTAAAGTACTATAAGGACAATGTTGATCCGGCGGACATGACTCCATTAAAAAAGCCAACTACGGAGCATGATCCGACCCTGAAGTTCAAATCGCCAGCAGAAACTAAGCTTGTTGACTTCGTACCTGGCGATTCGTCCAAGCAGTTCAACATCAGTGCCAACTTGGATCCGAAATAGGAAAGCGCGCTCATCGAGTTCATCCATGAGAATCGGGACATTTTTGCATGGAAGCCCTCTGACATGCCAGGTGTACCGAGGCAACTCGCTGAGCACACCCTTAATGTGGATCCTAAATATAAACTGGTGAAACAGTTCCTCCGCCGGTTTAACAAAGAAAGACGCAAGGCGATTGGAGAAGAGGTAGCCAGGCTCTTAGCGGCTGGCTTTATTGTTGCAGTTTTTCACCCTGAGTGGCTTGCCAATCCGGTACTGGTCCTCAAGAAAAACGGCACCTGGCGCATGTGCGTGGATTATACAGATCTTAAGAAAGCTTGTCCAACAGATCCTTTTGCCCTCCCCCGTATTGATCAAATTATTGATGCTACGGCGGGTTGTGAGCGTTTAAGTTTTTTGGATGCGTATTCTGGCTATCATCAGATCAAAATGGTAGTTAAGGACCAGGAGAAGACGACATTTATAACTCCCTTTGGAGCCTTCTGCTATGTGTCTATGCCCTTCGGGCTCAAGAGTGCCCAGGCAACTTATGAACGGTGTGTACAAAATTGTCTTCACAAGCAGATTGGCCGTAATGTACATGCTTACGTGGATGATATCGTGGTTAAGTCTAGGGAGAAGGAGACTTTGATTGATGATTTGAAGGAAACTTTTGATAACCTGAGGACATACAAGATGATGCTTAATCCGGACAAGTGTGTTTTTGGTGTACCGGCGGGCAAACTATTGGGTTTTCTGGTGTCCAACAGGGGAATTGAGGCTAATCCGGAGAAGATCACGGCCATCACCTCCCTTGCTAAACCAAAGTGTATCAATGATGTTCAATGGCTGGCCAGCCGGATTGCAGCATTAAGCCGATTTATCAGTCGTCTTGGTGAGAAGGCAATCCCTTTGTATCAGATGTTGAAAAAGACGGATCAGTTTGTCTGGAGTTCTACTTCTGATGAAGCGTTTGAGGACTTAAAGCGGCAATTGGCCAAACCGCCGGTGCTCGCCGCTCCCATTGACAAGGAGCCATTGCTGCTATATGTTGCTGCCAATGCTCGGGCGGTCAGCGTGGCCATTGTGGTGGAACAAAAGGAGGCAGGTAAGGAGCATCCGGTTCAACGTCCGGTCTATTATATCAGCGAGGTACTAATCGAGTCCAAGCAAAGGTATCCGCGTTGGCAGAAGTTGGTGTATGGAGTTTTTATGGCAAGCCGGAAGCTTAAACAATACTTCCAAGGACACCCAATTACGGTGGTCAGTTCTGCTCCTTTGGGAGATATCATCCAGAATCGGGAAGCAACTGGCCGGATTGCAAAGTGGGCAATAGAGCTGGGGTCGTACGGTTTTAAGTATGTGCCTCGGGCAGCGGTTAAGTCTCAAGCACTTGTTGATTTCATCAATGATTGGACGGAAATACAAGCACCTGAAGAAAAGCCGGATCACACGTATTGGACCATCCATTTTGACGGATCCAGGCAGTTGGAAGGCTCGGGGGCTGGAGTCGTATTAACTTCCCCATGAGGTGATAAGTTTTGTTATGTTGTCCGCTTAATGTTCCCTTGTACTAATAATGCAGCTGAGTATGAAGCCTTGCTCCATGGTCTCCGGATGGCTAAGGAGATGAATCTAAGTCGAGTTAAGTGCTTCGGTGACTCGGACCTTGTGGCTCAGCAAGTGTCTGGCACTTGGGATTCCAAGGACCCACTTATGGCAGCGTATCGTCGTGAGGTGGATGCTGTTGTAGGTTATTTAAAAGGTTATCAGGTGGACCACGTGGACCGGCAAAAAAATGAAGCGGCGGACGCTTTAAGCCGGCTGGGCTCTCAGCGCAAACCGGTCCCGCCCAATGTTTTTCTGGATGTGCTGCACAACTCGTCGGTCAAGATCCCTGGTGAAGAGGATTTGGCTATTCGTGATCCGGAGGCTCAATTGGTGGCAGCTCTTCATGTTATTCCGGATTGGACGCTTCCTTACCTGGCGTACAAGAACCGGGGCGAGTTGCCAGAGGATGAGATTCTGGCCCGGCAGATAATCCGATGATCCAAGTCCATGGCTATTATCAACGGTGAGTTACATCATTGTAGTGTGTCAGGAGCTTTTCAACGCTGTGTGTCTCCTGAAGAGGGCCGTGAAATTTTGCGTGAGATCCACGAAGGGGATTGTGGTCACCACGCCAGTTCAAAGTCTCTGGTGGCTAAAGTGTTTCGTCATGGCTTCTATTGGTTAACTGCTCATGCTGATGCGGAGGATCTGGTCAGACGATGTGATGGTTGCCAAAGGTTTTCAAGACGTGCTCATGTACCGACTCAAGAATTGAGAATGATTCCAATTACTTGGCCGTTTGCGACTTGGGGGCTGGATATGGTTGGGCCGTTCAAAAGGTCCAAAGATAAGAAGACCCACCTCCTGGTGGCGGTTGACAAGTTTACAAAGTGGGTGGAGGCAGAACCTGTTAGCAAGTGTGATGCAGCCACGACGGTTCAGTTCATCAAAAAGGTGATTTTTCGGTTTGGCTTTCCACACAGTATTATCATAGATAATGGTACCAATTTATCCAAAGGTGCTATGAAAGAGTTTTGCAAACGGGAGCACATCTGGCTCGACGTTTCATCAGTGGCACATCCACAGTCCAATGGTCAAGCAGAAAGAGCTAATCAAGAGATCTTGAGAGGCATCAAGCCCCGGCTCATGGTTCCTTTGCAGAGAACGCCGGGTTGTTGGGTAGAAGAATTACCATCTGTGTTATGGAGCATCAATACAACACCCAATAGATCAACAGGATACACACCGTTCTTCATGGTTTATGGAGCGGAGGCGGTTCTCCCCAGTGATATCCGTCATGATTCACCTCGTGTGACGGCTTATATTGAAGCGGACAATGAGACAACATGACAAGCCGCTTTGGACCGGTTGGACGAAGAGCGTGACATCGCAGCCGCCCGATCGGCGATTTACCAGCAGGATCTTCGTCGTTATCACAGTCGCCGAGTCAGAACCAGAACCTTTCAGGAAGGAGATTTGGTGCTTCGGCTCATCCAAGATCAGACCGATATGCATAAACTATCCCCACCTTGGGAGGGGCCTTTCGTGGTCAGCAAGAATCTGCACAATGGGTCGTACTATCTGATCGATATTCGAGAGCATAAAGACTCACGCACATCAGAGGAGGAGACCAACAGGCCGTGGAACATAGCTCATCTTCGGCCTTATTATACCTGAGCCATTGGCTATACTTATGTACATATTACGACAATGTATATATTATGATTAAATATAATAAACCGGAGCCTCAGCTAAAGCGGGGTATCTGTTCTTTTACATCATGTGAGGTTACACGGAGTTGCTCTAAAGCGGCCTCCGGTTTACCCCTTGAGTTAGCTTTACAAAAGCATCATATCACTTGGAGGATTGGCCGTGTCCGAACCAATACCATGCCTCTTGATAGGCGAAAGCCACCAAATCACTTGGGGACTCGGTCACGTCTGAACCAGTCATGCCTCTTGGTCGGCCTAAGGCCACAGAATCACTTGGGGGCTTGGTCGAACCCGAACCATGACCATGCCACTTGATTGGCATAAATGCCACGGTTTCATTTGGGGACCTGGCTGACTAGAACCATAGTTACACCTAACGGGAGCTTGGTCGTGTTCGGCCATGGTAACACCATCTGATCAGCTTAAATAAACCGTTTTTGCATTTTCTTTATACTTTTCTTTGAAGGTTTTTTTTTCTTTTTATTACATTTTTTAAACCGACAAAGTTTTTAACCAATCGATTGACGGAACACAGTTCACGTCAATCCGGAGACTGTAAGTGCATCTAGTGCCACCCCTAGTTGGTTTTGGAGTATTGACGACAAACCTAGTTGAGGGACTAATGTGTTTGTGAGAATTGCAGGATAACACAGGTAGAAGTCCCTCATTGATTCGGTTTTCCCACCAGAGATGACCCCTAAAAATGTATGAAGACATTGATGTCAAAGGTGGCATATGAAGATATTCACGTTGAAGACTATGATAAGAGAAGACACCGCATGAACCCTATGGAGCTCGAAGACTTAGATCTTTCGTAGTTCTTTTTCTTCTGTGTTGAGTCATAGGAACCACCGTACTGTTAAGTGGGGTCCAAGAGAACCAGTCAGAATGACTGAAGTGATGCTTAAACAAAAACCTATGTCTTCGAGTGAAGACTATGAGAGCAAATCTTGTCCAGAGTCGCACAAGTCAGCTTTGCTTGTAGCCCAAGTAAAGTTGCCGTGTGAATTTGAAATCTGACCGTTGGAACACTTGTCAGTTCCTTAGTGACCCAGGGTCATTTCGAACAAATCAGGTCGGGTTGCCTAGTAGCTATAAATAGCCCACCCCCTACAACCATAAATGGTTGGCTGCTCAGATTCAGAGTATGGCTTTTGTCTTTTGAGAGCAACCCACCTCGAAGCCTTTGAGAGAGAATTCCTTGCGAGGATAAAGCCCTAACCACCCAGAGCCAAAGAGAATTAGGCATCACTTAAGTCTTCTTGTCTGAGTGATCTGAAGACTTATTACACTTGAGGACTGTGCATCCTCCAGCCGGTTAGGCGTCGCGTTCTGAGCATCCAAGAGACATTGTGGATTGCCGGTGAACAAAGTTTGTGAAGGTTTGGGAGTCTACCTTGAAGACTTACCAGAGTGATTGGGCGAGGTCTGTGTGACCTTAGCTCAAGGGGAATGCGGTGAGGACTGGGTTTCTTGAGATGCGTGTTCAGGACTGGGTGTCTGGGACTGTGTGTCCTTTGGTTTAAATACCTAGCCGCCCTAACCAGACGTATAGTTGTCACAGCAACTGGAACTGGTCCAACAAATCATTGTCTTCAACGAGTCACTGGTTTCATCCTTCCCTTCTCTTTACTTACTGTTACTCTGTGTGAAGTCATTGTATGTTTGCACTATCTTTTGTCTTCACTGAGTGACTGTGTGATTTGTTTGGCTTCTTAATATCTTCCTGCCTGATCCTTACTACCTAGCTGCTATTAGTCATTGTGCTTTCACTTCATTGAATACATGACTATGGTTTACCTAGTGTAGTCTAACTTCCACTGCATGGTAATAGGTTTATTTCTATCGTTTGTCTTCAAAACTTCCATGTTTTGAAGACTTTCATAAAAATCGCCTATTCACCCCCCTCTAGTCGATATAACGCACTTTCAATTGGTATCAGAGCAAGGTGCTCCCTTGTTCTGTCTGATTCGGTTTAACCACCTGGAGTTTTAGCTATGTCGACTGCAGGGATAATTAAAGTCTCCGCTGCGTGTCCCGTCTTCGATGGAACTGAATATCCCTACTAGAAGAATAAGATGTGCATGCATCTTGAAGCCATTGATGTTGACCTATGGTATGTCATCAAGAACGGCGTTCCCAAGGCTGGAGAAGGTGTCACTGGTGCTGATGTCAAGAAGTTCGTTCAACTGGACTCTACTGCTAAGAATATTATCTGTGGTCATCTGACCAAAGGACAGTATGGCCGTGTGAGTGCTTTGGAAACATCTAAGCTGGTCTGGGACTGGCTCTCCAAGGTCAATGAAGGCGTCTCAACCCAGAGAGATCAGAGCATCAGCGTTCTTCGCAACCTCTTCAACCGCTTTAAGAGAAATGACAATGAGAATGTCCAGCTCACGTTTGACCGACTCACTGACATCACAAATGAGCTTCAAGCCCTCGACGCCACTGAGATCACCAAGCATGAAGTCGTCAAGACACTACTGAGATCACTTGACAGTTTGTTTGACACCCTAGCCTTGATGATTCAAGAACAACATGATTTCAAGACACTCGATCCGTCCGACATACTTGAGAGGCTCAACACACATGAGTTTTAGCTTTCTGAGAAAAGAGATATCTACGGTCCAAACTATGGGCGAACTCGTGCCCTGAAGGCAAAAGCTATCTCCTCATCTGAAGAAGAATCTGACAGCAGTTCTGACGATCCTGAAGACATTGGAAAGGAACTTGCTATGCTTGTAAAGAAGTTCCAAAGATTCACCAAGAAGAAAGGCTTCAGAAAGTCTTCACGATCAAGCTCAAGGAATGATGAAGCTTCTGCTCATGACTACAAGAAGAAAACATTTCACAAGTGCAAGAAAACTGGCCACTTCATCTCTGAGTGTCCGCAGTGGGACAATGAGAACAGAAAGAAGAAGAAGAGCAAGGAATATGACTCTAACGACAAGAAGAAGAAGAAGAAGAAATACTCAAAGTCCTCTTCTAAGTCTTCCTCAAAGTCTTCATCACACAAGAAGAGCTCATCTAGCAAGGCACGTGCGTTTGTTGGCAAGGAAATGGATTCAGAGGAGGAGTCCTCTTCTGAGGAGGCGGAGGTGGAGTCTGAGGAGGAGTCTGATTCTGGCGTTGCAAGTCTGGCTACAGCATACGTTGCCAAGTCCATCTTCAACACTGATGACAATGACTTCACCACCGACGCCGATGCAAATGACAAGGACGACTCTGCTCCTACCTACTGCTTCATGGCACGCGGTGCCAAGGTAAACATACGCACTACTCACTATCAAACATCTAGTGACGATGACTCTGATTGTGATTCAAGACCCAGCTACAAAACACTTGCTAAAATTGCAACTGAACAACAGAAAGCTATGGAACATATTCAAAAATGGTTAGACAAAAGCGATGATTTGTTGGGCGCTGAAATGACTCGATGTGAGTCCTTAATTGAAGACATAAAAAATCTTCACGTTAAGTATGAGGAACTTGAAAGTCGTCATGAAACGCTCTCAACAACTCATGAAAAGCTTTCCTATGATTATCTTCAAAGGAAGCAAGATCTTGAGAAATTGAGAACGGCTCATGAAGATCTTCAAAAGGAAAACGAGTCACTTCGCGCCGAACAGATCAGTTCCGCTCAGGAAGGATTTGAACCACCATGTCTTAAATGCATTGAGCGTGATAATGCTACTTCTGTTGCTGAATGTTCTACTGCTGCTACTGTTGCAATATCTTCAACTATTGATGTGGTAACTAACCCCTCTACTGAGGATACCACTGCGATTGCTGATGAGAATGCTAGGTTGAAGACATTGCTTGAAACAGGGATGTACAAAAGTCTTAAAGGGCATCAGACACTATGTGATGTCCTCAAAAGGCAGATTCTGAACCGAAACCCGAGGAAAGAGGGTGTTGGGTTCATAAGGAAAATGAATGCTGATGGCTCTTACTGGAAACCCGAGCAGTATCCCAAAACCACATGGGTTGCTGCAAAGGAACCTTCAGCAGATCCATCCAGTCTATCTGGCTTCACTTGTGCTAACCCCATTTTCATTGATGAATCCTTTGATGCAAACTATAAACTATTTAAGAATCAGAATGGTGAAGTGTTTTCCAGGTACATTGGTACTAACTGCAGGAATGGACCGCCTATGAAAAAGATCTGGGTGCCCAAAAGGTGTTTGGAAAATCTTCCTGTGAATGTCATCATGACACCACAGATGAATAAGACAAACCCCAGACCACAGGCTTCATATGGCCCAAAGGCTTCATACAGACAGAGGACTCACCTGAGTCGCACTAATGCAAATGTTTTGCAGGGAAACCATACTTAGGCCTATGAATATGAGCGCGGTTCATCGAACCGCCATGTTCATAAGACCAAAAACTATTCTGCTTATTCTTATGAGTATTATTGTTCACCTGCAAGACTTTTTGCTAGAGCCCCAAAGCCAAAGTTTTCAGACGCTGCACTTAGACTTATCGCTTCTAAGCCACCCTTGAAGATGTGGGTGGTTAAGAAGGCTTAACTCTCTTTTGCAGGGAAAGGTCTCCAGCAGAAAACCAAAATCTTCTGACGCTATCGCTGGGGACCTTAAACATCTTGTAGGGCGCAAGATCAAATGCCCGAATGGTCTTACTATGTACTTCGTTCCTGAATCGCTTGCTACTCTCCCTATCAGTCCTAATCTGGATCTAAGCTTTCATAACCCACTGGTTCGTCAAATGTTTTTGCTTCACAACTCTCTTCGTGAAGCCTATCCCCCTAACTGCACTGTAGGGTACGACACCAGCGTCTACAGAATGGATTATTGATAGTGGGTGTACAAATCACATGACTGGCAAAAGAAGCCTTCTGATGGACTCAACCTTACGTCCATCCGACAAGAGCCACATCACATTTGCTGACACTGGTAAAAGTAAGGTATCGGGTCTAGGTAGAGTTGCAATCTCAAAGGATCAATACATGGATAAAGTCATGCTTGTTGAATCCCTTGGCTTCAACTTAATGTCTGTCTCAATGCTTTGCGATTTGAACATGATCGTAATATTTGGAAAATATCGTTGCCTTGTTCTAATGGAATCTGACAAGTCTCTAGTGTTTGAAGGGTATCGGAAAGATGATCTGTATGTGGTAGATTTCTTAGCAGGACCACAGCTTGCCGTATGTCTTCAAGCAAAAGCTTCAGAATGCTGGCTCTGGCATCGGAGGCTTGGGCATGCTGGCATGAGGAACCTCCACACCCTTGCAAAGAAGAAGCATGTCATAGGCATCGAGGGCGTCAAGTTCAAGAAAGATCACTTATGCGGTGCCTGTGAAGCAGGAAAGATGACGAGGGCCAAACATCCCTCGAAGACAATCATGACTACTACTCGACCCTTTGAACTACTTCACATGGATCTTTTCGGTCCCACTCATTACTCAACTCTTACTACTACTGCTTGTCTCTATGGCTTTGTCATTGTTGATGATTATTCTAGATATACTTGGGTGCATATAATCCTTTACAAGACTGAAGTGCAGGATGTCTTCAGACGCTTCGCCAATCGAGCAATGAACAACTATGGCGCGAAGATAAAGCACATCAGAAGTGACAATGGCACTGAATTCAAGAACACTGGCCTTGATACATATCTTGATACCTTGGGCATCACACATGAATTCTCAGCCCCGTACACGCCACAGCAGAATGGCGTCGTTGAACGCAAGAATAGAACACTCATTGAGATGGCCAGAACAATGCTAGATGAATACAAGACTCCACGAAAATTCTGGCCTGAAGCCATTGATACTGCATGCCATACAATCAATCGTGTTTATCTTCACAAGCTTCTGAACAAGACATCATATGAACTCCTCACTGGCAAGAAGCCAAATGTCAGTTACTTCAGAGTATTTGGCGCAAGGTGCTGGATCAAGGACCCACATCACACTTCACAGTTTGCCCCAAAAGCACATGAGGGTTTTATGCTTGGATACGGAAAGGATTCGCACTCCTACAGAGTCTTCAACCTCTTTCATTATAAAGTGGTTGAAACAGTGGTTGTGCGGTTTGATGAGACCAACGGTCCACAAAGAGAGCACCTGCCAAATGTGCTAGATGAAGTTCCATCCAGTGAATCAATCAAGCTAATGGGAACTGGAGAAATCATACGTTCTGAAGCTCATCCTGAAGAGGAACTCATCATCTCCGCACCAGATCAACCTGAAGACAATGCTCAACCTGAAGACAATCCCTCCAACAACGACAATGATCAGCAAGAGCAAATTCTTCGCCCTGTACATCCTCGTGTTGCCAATGAAGTGCAGATTGAGAGAATAATTGACAACATCAATGCACCTGGTCCGCTCACTCGATCAAGGGCAACTCAGCTGGCAAATTTCTGTGGGCACTTCGCATTCGTCTCAATAACAGAACCCAAGAAAGTGGAAGAAGCCTTCATGGAACCTGAATGGATTCAAGCTATGCAAGAAGAGCTTCAACAGTTTGAGCTGAATAATGTATGGGAACTGGTTAAGCGTCCTGATCCTTGGAAGCACAACATAATAGGCACAAAATGGATATACCGCAACAAGCAAGATGAGCATGGTCAAGTTGTTAGAAACAAAGCTCGTCTCGTTGCTCAAGGATATACTCAAGTGGAAGGCATTGACTTCGATGAAACATTTGCTCCTGTGGCTAGACTTGAAGCCATACGCATACTGCTGGCCTATGCAAATCATCACAACATACTTCTTTATCAAATGGATGTGAAGAGCGCCTTTCTCAATGGCAAGATTGAAGAAGAAGTGTATGTTGCACAACCACCTGGCTTTGAAGATCCAAAACATCCTGATATGGTATACAAGCTCAACAAGGCACTGTATGGCCTCAAACAAGCCCCTCGGGCCTGGTATGACACACTCAAATACTTCCTGAAGAGCCAAGGCTTCATACCTGGTTCCCTCGACCCCACTCTCTTCACGAAGACATATGATGGTGAACTGTTTGTGTGCCAAATATATGTGGATGACATTATCTTCGGCTGCACCAATCAGAAGTACAGTGAAGAGTTTGGATATATGATGCAAGAGCAATATCAGATGTCCATGATGGGAGAAATGAAGTTCTTCCTCAGTCTTCAAATACGACAGCAACGCAACGGCATCTTCATATCTCAAGAGAAGTATCTCAAAGATTGCCTTAAGAAGTTCGGTATGCAAGACTGCAAAGGGTTCACGACGCCAATGTCAGCCAAGCATCATCTGGGTCCTGATGACAATGGTAAAGAGTTCGATCAAAAGGTATACTGCTCCATGATTGGTTCTTTGCTTTATCTATGTGCATCTAGGCCAGATATTATGCTTAGTGTTTGCATGTGTGCTCGATTTCAAGCGGCACCAAAGGAGTCGCATCACTTAGCTGTGAAGTGAATTCTTCGATATTTGGCTCACACCCCAACTCTAGGATTATGGTATTCAAAGGGCTTAGAGTTTGATCTGGTTGGATTCTCGGATGCTGATTATGCTGGTGACAAGGTGGATCACAAGTCTACATCAGGCACATGTCATTTTCTAGGACGATCACTTGTATGTTGGTCTTCAAAGAAGCAGAACTGTGTATCTCTCTCCACTGCTGAATCTGAATACATTGCTGCTGGATCTTGCTGCGCTCAGCTTCTGTGGATGAAGCAAACCCTCAAGGACTATGGCATTCATCTGAAGCAAGTGCCACTCTACTGCGACAATGAAAGCGCCATCAAGATTGCCAACAACCCTGTTCAGCACTCGAAGACAAAGCACATTGAAATTCGTCATCACTTTCTCAGAGATCATGTTGTGAAGGAAGATATTGATATCATACACATCAACACTGAAGAGCAATTGGCAGATATCTTCACCAAGCCCTTGGATGAGAAGAGATTTTGCAAGTTACGGTGTGAGCTAAATATCCTGGAATCCTCAAATGTCCTGTGATCTGGCACACATCCTAACCCTTATGCACATTGATGACTTAGATGTGCAACACACGAAGTAAAGTATATCTTCAATCAATGAAGACATACATTCTAAGTGTGAATACATTAATGTGGAATTTGACTTCGGAGCGCCATGATAATTGTGCGTCGTGTCTGGGTCTAATACTTCCTATACGGTGGGTAACGCCACCACCAAATGTTCTATTTGAAGTGTTTCACCCATGGCGTTACCTTGCTATGTCTTCACATTTGGTTTGGTTTCAATCTCAACATGTTTTCATGATTATCTTCACTATGTTGATTATATATATATACTAGTGTTCTGTCCTCTACAGCATTCACTTATAGCTATGTCTTCTTTTAAATCTTTTTATCTAAGTGAATGTGATCGGACCCTAACCTCTCTGTGCTTTCTATCTCAAACTCTATCTCTCCAAATCATATGCATTCTATTGAAACTGTTGAATGTCTTCTCTGTGTCCTTGTCAGCAGAAGATACAGAGAAAAACATTAAGTCCGTTTTCAATGCTCATTCCTCCACATGAAACCCGGAGAAGTAGGAACGATCACCCGACAATCTAGGCGTGCGTGGGACGTGGAACAAACCCCAATATACTGCATGATGGCCACGTGTTCCTCAGATGTGAATCGCCAGGGGCACCTGTGTAATAACGCAGTGCCGCCCCTGTACCTATAAATACACCCTTCACAGCGGTCATTATCTCTTCTTCCACTCTCGCACGAACCCTAGCGCCACCGCTAGCCCTCGACGACGCCGGCGACGAAGCACTTCACTGCCGCAACCTCTCCAACGCCGTCTTCACGCCGACCGCGGACATCGTCCTCTCCGCCGTCGCCATAGGTGTCCTCCGTCGCCAAGTTAGGGCATGGAAGATCGAACTGCTCGGCCTCCTCTTCCACTCCGTCTAGCAGTTCCTAGTGTGGTAAATAAAACTTCCTTTTTACGTCCCCCTTTGATCCTATGGCTTTGTCACTTTCTACCACAAGAAGTTTCTATTCACACAATTTAGATCTCTTTCATACTGCATCTCATAACATGCCTAGTATATTCACTGATGCTTCACAAAGTAGTTAGATTCCTCACTTGTACTGATCTCTGGATTCGTACAAATATGGAACCAACTCCTTATCTATTAGTGAATGTCTTTGCACGACGAGGTCAATGTCTTCTAAACTGATTTATCTTCAAAACCTTCTGAGAATGCATATG
Source organism: Triticum aestivum (assembly GCF_018294505.1). Taxonomy (NCBI): domain Eukaryota; kingdom Viridiplantae; phylum Streptophyta; class Magnoliopsida; order Poales; family Poaceae; genus Triticum; species Triticum aestivum. Next base: position 767,193,202 of record NC_057797.1, on the reverse strand, counting down.
ACCTCTTCCCCTTCCCTCGCACCTTAATGCTGTCACAGGTACATGTCCGTGGGAGAATCCCTTGGTTCTCATAGTTTGCATTCATTTGCAGAATTCTTACAGCATCATATAAATTCTCCCGAAGCCAGTTCCTGTTTGTCCAGCAAACGAAAACCTTTGAAGCCTTTGAACGTTTTGAAGCCTTTCAGTTTGAAGTTCATGGCAGCAGAGAAATCAGTAAGTAAGGGTGGCAGACAGCGTCATGGGGGAACATCAAGAGATTTTCCTAATGACCTCTCAGAGCTTTACAAGATAGATCCTGAAGAGGATTACAATCAGCGCAAGACCCGAATCCAATGGATTCGAAGATATTGGGCAGAACAATGGTTCAAATACCGGTTTGTGACCCAGGAATATGCTGAGAAAAATGCCATCAAGAGACCATGGGGAGATATCCTATACAAGAATCTTCAACCCAAGTCCAGAGAAGAAGCCATTGAACAAGGCTTCTATCCCTGCATGGTCCGTGGGCCACAGCCTGCAGATGCCCACCCATCGTCACTACTATGGTGTCGTGACGACAACCTGTTCAAGCGCAACTTCCAGTTTGCCAAGAACTCAGCGAAGCAGAACAAGAAGTCTTTGGGATTAGACTTCAACCCTGGTCCTTCTGCTCCAAGGGCTGACGGCACACGCGATGCAGAACCCAATGTCGTTGGTCCTTTCTACAACCTTGCAGGTCTCATCACCCATATCTTGGTTCAAGGGACACCTGTGAATGAGCCTGCAGCTGACGCTGAATCAGATGAAGCGCCTGCAGCGCTGAAGCCAAAGAAGTTGAAGAAGCCCAAAGCTTCAAAGCCTGCCCCTTCACCAAAAATCTCAAGGGCGAAGCCACTGGCAACTGCACCTCCTGAAGACAGTGTGCAGTCTGAAGATTTGTCACGCGTCTCCAAGCCCCAGAAGGTCAAGATGCCTCTGACACACACCGGCCAAGAGCTAACTGCTGCTGCCATTCTGCGCAATGATGCCATTGATCTATCAAGTGATGAAGATCTTGCAGATGACGCTCTTGAGCAACTCATCAAGAGCAAAGAAGAAGTAGAAATCTTCAATGATCTGCCGCTCTTTGATGTATCAATCATCCACAACTTCATTGATGAGTGGTTTGACACGCCAAACATCAGCTTCGAAGATCTCCAACTACCCATTGGCCTCAGTGTCGCCTTCCATGGCGCCATTGCTTCAGAGTTAGCCATCGCCCAATGCGTTGTTGAACTGAAGCAGAAGATTGACTATGAGAAATCTCAGTTCAAGAAGCATATGGCCAAGCTCAGCGTGCAAGACGTGAAGAACTTCAAGATCATGCTGCACGAGCTCAAAGAAGCCTTTCTAAAGAAACATGCAGAAGCTCAGGGTTCACGTGAGCGCATGACAGTCCTGGCTGATAGGTGTGTGCAAGCCTACAATGAGGCTGAGAAGCGCAAGGCCCTTGGGCGTCCTGGCATCGACCCCAGGATGGCTGCCAAGAAGAAGAAGAAGCCCGCTATGGCTGAACCTGAAGCACCAAGGCAGGAAGCAGATCCCATTGTCTTCCCAACTAGCATGACTGGCCCGAAGCCAAAGGCCAGGTCAACCGCTTCAGAACTGAAGAAGACCAGAACTGCTGTGGCTGAAGCAAGGAAGAGAAAACATCCTGAAGCCTCCGCTACTGCCCCCGCCAAGAAGAAAAGAAAGACCAAGAAGGAATGGGCTACTCCCACAGAGCCCTTGATTGTTGAAACCATTTCCATGGTTCACCCCGATGCTAATCCACAAGAACGTCAACTGACTGTCCATGAGCCTGCTTTCACAGAGGCTCATGAAGCTGAAGACATTGGTCACCATGACCATGTTGAAGATGATGCAACCCTTCCTCAGCTAGAGCACCAACAGGTATCATCGCCTATGCTAACGCACATCGAACTCATCAGCATTGGTCGTCCACTGCCGCCAATTGCACAGGATGCTTCATGGGTGGATCGCCACAAGAGGAAGAAGACTTTGAGGCCCAGCCAACACCAACTCCACAGGCGTCACCCACATTGCGCAGGCTTCGCAAAGGTCCATGGCCTCAAGTCTCTGCATCTGAAGATAAAACTGCTGAAGACAATCCGGCTGCATCAGCCGCTGAAGAAGAAGAAGTCCCACAAGCTGCTACTCCCCTGCCCCACCAAGAAGCGGTTCTCGAGGAGAACGTGATCGTGACCAACCCTCCAGCTCGTCAAGTGGAGGTTGAAAATCTTGAGGCTGCCACCACCAACACCACTGAAGCCACTGACGCTGTCATGGCTGAAGCTAATGTGGAGCCCTCACCCCCAACAACACCAGAAGTCAGCGAAGCCACTGATCCCGCTGCTTCTGTTCCTGCGTCTACTGCCGGTCCCCAATTCGACTATCATGTTGAGCACAGGCCTCAGGTCTAGAAGCCAATCCCAAGATTGCCCAGGTTCCCAGGTCCTGCATCAGCACCTGGCTCCTTCAATATCAATGGCTTTAGAGCAGACAACACATTCTTCAATAGCTCTAGGAACCCCTACTCAAGGGAAAGAATATCATCTGATTGGTTCTGGAGCTATCAGCAGCGAAGCTATTACTCATGCATTCTTTACAACCAAGGTCGCATCTTTCCACACAAGCGCCTTGACATTGAAGCCATAGCTGGTCTACCCTGTCTGGAGGAAGCTCTGGATTGCTTCAAAGAAGTTGGGCTGCTGCCGTTCATCACTGACCAAGAGCATTGGAATGAAGAGTTGCTGCTCCAATTCTATGCGACACTTCACATCCGCGGGTATAACAGAGATCCGAAGACTTGGGTCCTGGAGTGGATGACAGGAAACGTTCATCATGAAGCCAAAGCCTTTGACATCATTGAGCTCACTGGCTTGCCCACTCCTGGCGATCTCTATGAGCATGGTTGTCAGCTTCATAGTGAAGCTGTTGAGAGCATCTTCCAGAAGACTGAACCTAATATGAGTCAGATGCTCAGTATGATGAAGCCATTGCCCCAAGATGCTGCTTATCCCACGGAGTTCTTTGTTGAAGATCTTGAGTATCTGCCAAGGACCATTTATCACATCATAAGGCGAACTCTCTGGCCAATCAAAGGACATTCTCCCCATGCCAAGCTGGAAGGTGCAATGAAGACTTTGGTCTTCTATATTCTTCATGGAAAATGCTTCAATACACAGGATTTCTTCATTCACCAACTTGCTGCATCTGGCTCTGATCTGTTTGGTTTGAAGTTCTACGCCCCTTGGGTGATGCGGCTGATCAAACTTCACTCTGCTATCTCATATCAACCATCTGCCCGCAATCATCAGATCTTTTTGCCTGATGTGGATATGTCTATTGAAGCCATATATCCTGAGCCTGCCAAGGAACCTCTAAGTCTTCAGAATGCAGAGCATCAAAGTTTTTCTCAGAACGTTGAAGGCGTTGAAGCAGTAACTCGTGTGTATCCTTTGGCTGGCACTACACGTGCACCGCATCCTGCTCTCACTGAAGCCACTGATAGCACCATTGCTCAACGACCCAAGAAGCGCACTCGTGTTCTCAACGACCGAGAGCTTTTGGTGGCCCTTCATCAGAAACAGGATAGGCATCATGACTGGCTAAAGCGTCAAATGCAAAGCCTTTTGGTGGATGTTAATCGCATTCGCAATCTTGCCACCAAGAACGGCTTTGTTGCTCATGAAACCTCTCGACGCACATGGAAAGGGCTAACGCTGCTGTGTTCTAAAGATGATCTTCAAGAGGATGGCTTCACTGGGCGCTTCAAGTTTGACTCCACACCTCCTCGAAGGGCAGTGCTGCGACGAACTCCATCACTTGAAGACTCTGAGTTCTCTTCCTCTACTGCAACTGTGAATGCCAGAGTGATCGAGGATGAAGACAATGCTACTTCATCGCCACCTCCTTCAGCACACGTCGACACTGCTCCAAGTTCGTCTGCACCGCCAAACACCACCAACGACCCTGCTGCTTCACCTACTCCTCATGGGAACGAGTAGAGGCTCTATGTCTTCAAACCTTTTTGGTCCTTACTGACAAAAGGGGGAGAAGCATATGAGTTTGATAGTCTTCAAGAAGGTCCATATGAGCGGGTGTTTTATATTTTGCTTCGTGCTTACAACTCTCGTTTTGAAACATTTGGTTCTTTGAGTTGTAACACTTAAACTTGATGGTCGTCTGCTACCTATTTGCTACCTTGTGTTGCGATGATAAATTCCGCACTTAGATCATTTTGCAGACGTCCATTTTCCATTATGCATGTCATTATCTTCACATACTTTCACATGCATAGCGGATCGTCATCATAAGTTGAAGTGGATCTCCACAAGCACAACCTGCCATGTGCATTTGCACTCCAAAAGCAAATTACTTATATGAACATCTTCAGGGGGAGCCCTTGCAACTTATGAAGACAATTCCTTATCCATTACTATTTCACATATTATATTCCCCGTTGAAAACTTCAACTAGTTTGTCATCAATCACCAAAAAGGGGGAGATTGTAAGTGCATCTAGTGCCACGCCTAGTTGGTTTTGGAGTATTGACGACAAACCTAGTTGAGGGACTAATGTGTTTGTGAGAATTGCAGGATAACACAGGTAGAAGTCCCTCATTGATTCGGTTTTCCCACCAGAGATGACCCCTAAAAATGTATGAAGACATTGATGTCAAAGGTGGTATATGAAGATATTCACATTGAAGACTATGACAAGAGAAGACACCGCATGAAGCCTATGGAGCTCAAAGACTTAGATCTTTTGTAGTTCTTTTTCTTCTGTGTTGAGTCATAGGAACCACCGTACTGTTAAGTGGGTTCCAAGAGAACCAATCAGAATGACTGAAGTGATGCTTAAACAAAAACCTATGTCTTCGAGTGAAGACTATGAGAGCAAATCTTGTCCAGAGTCGGACAAGTCAGCTTTGCTTGTAGCCCAAGTAAAGTTGCCGTGTGAGTTTGAAATCTGACCGTAGGAACATGTGTCAGTTCCTTAGTGACCCAGGGTCATTTCGGACAAATCAGGTCGGGTTGCCTAGTGGCTATAAATAGCCCACCCCCTACAACCGTAAACGGTTGGCTGCTCAGATTCAGAGTATGGCTTTTGTCGTTTGAGAGCAACCCACCTCGAAGCCTTTGAGAGAGAATTCCTTGCGAGGATAAAGCCCTAACCACCCAGAGCCAAAGAGAATTAGGCATCACTTAAGTCTTCTTGTCTGAGTGATCTGAAGACTTATTACACTTGAGGACTGTGCATCCTCCAGCCGGTTAAGCGTCGCGTTCTGAGCATCCAAGAGACATTGTGGATTGCCGGTGAACGAAGTCTGTGAAGGTTTGGGAGTCTACCTTGAAGACTTACCAGAGTGATTGGGCGAGGTCTGTGTGACCTTAGCTCAAGGGGAATACGGTGAGGACTGGGTGTCCTGAGCTGCGTGTTCAGGACTGGGTGTCCGGGACTGTGTGTCCTTTGGTTTAAATACCTAGCCGCCCTAACCAGCCGTACAGTTGTCACAGCAACTGGAACTGGTCCAACAAATCATTGTCTTCAACGAGTCACTGGTTTCATCCTTCCCTTCTCTTTACTTACTGTTACTCTATGTGAAGTCATTGTATGTTTGCACTATCTTTTGTCTTCACTGAGTGACTGTGTGATTTGTTTGGCTTCTTAATATCTTCCTGCCTGATCCTTACTACCTAGCTGCTATTAGTCATTGTGCTTTCACTTCATTGAATACATGACTATGGTTTACCTAGTGTAGTCTAACTTTCACTGCATGGTAATAGGTTTATTTCTATCGTTTGTCTTCGAAACTTCCATGTTTTGAAGACTTTCATAAAAATCGCCTATTCACCCCCCTCTAGTCGATATAACGCACTTTTAGAGACTATTTGCCCGGTTTGAGCCTTGTTGTTAACATCCTCTTATGGAGTAACACGGTGTTTATTATAACCCGACACGGTTTACCTGGTAAACCAGCATCATATATATACAGGAGCTGTTATCTCCTCCAACAGTGTGGGTTTGCAAAACTCCGCTTCACGATTGGCCAAGCCAACTTCATGCTCAACGATGGCAGGTATTATGTATCGCAAAAATTTGCTCATATACTTAAGTATTTTTTGATGTTTTGACTTCATATATGCAGACATCATATTCCGCCAGACGGTACAACCGCAGTGGCACTTGAAGAGTTTTTTATTGCAGAAAATGCTTTGGAAAGTTCATCACGACAGGAAAAATGAATTATGCACGAAGGCATATCAACATCAAAAGTATCAGCTAGTCTATTACAAGGCAACACGGTGCCCATAATAATATCATTGTTTTTTGCAAAGGAGAGGCAGTTTCAAAACCGGCTTCTGGTTCAAGCCTGAGCACCAGCCTGGCCTGATGGTTGTGGGTCATCCTGCGCCGCTTCAGCCTCCGTTTCTCTACCCAGTGGCTGGAAATCAACAGTTGTCCAGTCGATTCCCATTAATGCTTGAAAAACAGCTTCATCGTGGATCAGCAATGACGGGTCAATATCGGGAGCGTAAGTGTGCTTACGGATTGGAGGGATAAGATTTTCCTACTCATGAATTGGGGCAGCTATTCGTTTGCTCTGATTATCATATTGAGCTTGATAACGAGACAAGTCTGCTTCTTCAACTAGTTGACAAGCTAGCGGACGCACCTCCCGGTTTATGGCTCGCTGATCCGCTTCACTAAATTCTGACCCATCTTCTTTCAAGATGGGATAGCCCTGAGCCGCTTCAATAGGATCAAAATCCGGCACCCAGGCTTTTGCCCGCATTAAGGCATTGATCGCACCAGTTCGAGCAGCAGATTTCTTCAGCTCTTCAACCCGGGCGGGAAGCACCGACAGCTTCATCAGGGTATCTTGAATCAAAGTAGGCGCTGGTTTGTTGTGAGATGCGGTACAGATGATCCGCTGCGCACCAGTATACAGCTGTTCGACCAACGTGTAGACGGCTTTCAGTTTTTTCCACACATCTGAACCCAAGTGACCAGTGCGTGTCCCTGAAATATCATAAGGGTTAAACCGACAGCTCTGTAAGAAGGCCGAGTCAATTCAGAAGTCAAAATGGCTTACCAAAGATGGTAGTAGTCATAGTATGCACGTGCCGCTTTATACTGGTCAATTCATCCGCCACCAGTTTGCGTGCAGCCTCGGCGTCCTCTGCTCGCTTGATTAGAGTGGACTTTTCAGTGGCCCAATCCGCCTGCTTCTTCTTAAAGCTCTCCTTAAGCTGCTCCATGGCGCTTAAAGCACTGGCTAATTCCTCTTTCGCTTTGGAGGTTTTAGCTTGTTGGGTTTTCAGATTTTCTTGGAGGTCGGCGGTTTGGCTTTCTTTCGTCTTCAGCTCAGCCTGCATGCAGACAGTTATATGCTTCAACAAAACGGTACAAGGATTGAAGTACCAACCACATAACAAGTTATGCACTTGGCACTTGGGGGCTAATGCATATTCGATCTTCATCTTTCAATTGCTTACAAAGTCCCAAGATCAATACAAGTATTCAACTTGGCACTTGGGGGCTAATGGCTATTTGCTCGTATATTCTAATGCAGCAATTTCAATTACTTAAAGTACTGGTTTAACTATGCTAAGTTGAACCGGCCCTTGGGGGCTACATCAGCGAATGTCAAAGCATTAAGGTTTACATTAGTAAGTCCCAGTTTGAAAGAAGATTACAAACCGACCCTTGGGGGCTAGGAGAATCAGCAAGAATGGAACCATACAAGCAGGAAGGAGCATATGGAAGTTACCTCATATTTATCTTTCATCATATTAACCAGACCGGCTTCATAGTCGCGACTGGTATACAACCGGTTCAGGTAGCTGGAATGGATATCTTGGGTGTTCAGAGCAGAGTAAGTCGTCAGATCAGCGTTCCACTTGCCTTTGCCAAAGGCAGCAAGTTCTTCTTTGCCAGAATGTTTGGACAAAGCGACAGGATTGCTTGGCTTAGTGTGGCTAGTGCCAGTAACGACAACCTCATCATCCTGAGTACCGCCGCTTTGCACTGGGGCTGTTGGCTTGTCAGTAGTTTTGGTTGGACCAGTGGAACTGTCAATCCGGACGGAGCCTATGGGCTAACTGACAGGACCTGAGGCATCAGTAGGTCTCTCTTCAACATTAAGATCGTCGTCTTGCTGCGGTGGATCATTGGGTATATCTTCAGGAATAGCCGCTTCAAGATCGGGTGTCTTGCCTGGCTCAAGAACGACATCTCCTTCGGCCTCTTTGTCCAGGCGGGCCTTCTTGCTTGGCCGAGGATTGGCCCTGAGAAGAATAACAAAATCAAATACAGCATATGTTCTAAAGGCGTTATACTACAAATATCATAATAAGCATAGCTTACCCAAGCACCGTTTTGAGCGGTGGGAGCTGAGTAGCCGATGACTCGCCAGAAGATGAGTGGGAAGTAACCTGGTAATCAGAGTCAGACAGATTAAGAGGTTGACGAAAGCAGCCCACTTCAGGACAAGCACTGACAAGCAAATTAGAGACCTCTGAATGGCGTTTCCGAACCGGACTGTTCGGTAAACCAGCGGAGGTAACTACCTGGCCGCTGTGCCGGGTTGTGCGACGAGCTTCGTGTTGTTGGGTCTTCATAAGAAATTTAGGATCCAAATAAGCAAGAGGATGAGAAAATTTAACTTTCCAGTTTGCGTGACGGATTTTTTGTGAAGGCAAAGTTTCTGAATCGGAAGAGAGAATAATTACCTCTGCAACATCCGTGTGGCTGGCTTCGGCATCATCCTGACAAGTATCATCATCAATAAGACGTATGAAAAATAAACCAAGTGAGTCAAGTTCTACCTCAAAGTCTGGATTACCCACATCATCATCAGGGGCCGGCTTAGAAGATGCAGTGGTTCTTTTCCTGCGGGCAGTCTTCTTCACAGCTTTAGTCTTTTGCCGAGCTGCTTTCTCCGGTTTGTCTAGTTTCTCTGGTTTCTCCTGCGGCAGTTTCTTTCTCCAAAATGGATCATTGCCTTGATTGCACAGACACTAATATTAAACAATGACTAGACATATCAACAACAGATTCAGCAAAGAGAAAAATCAAAATCTTACAACTGGTGGTTTGTTGGTGGCACAGAAGGGAAGCAAGCCGGTTCTAGCGCAGACGTGTTCCAGTTCATTCAACATCTTATTCACAGCCTCTGTGATTTCTTCATCAGAAAGCTGGATTTTGGAATGTCGCAGTGGGTCATCAACACTGTCAGTATACTTGCACATCAAACCGGAGCACCGACTAAGGGGCAATATGCTCCATGATATCCAACAGCGAGCGAGATCAACCCCTGTTAAACCGTTGGCCATAAAGGCTCTGAGCTTTGACAGTTGAGGAGCATATTTGCTTCTCTCCTAGGCAGTCAATCTTTGAGGAAAAGGGTGTGTATTGTTGAGCCGCTCCGGACGAAAGCCAGGCAAGGGATTCTCACCAGCAGGGGAGGTGTCTTTGAAGTAGAACCATGTCTGATTCCACTCTTTGGGGTGGCTGTGCAGTTTTGCGTGAGGGTATGTGACCTCTTTCCTTTTCTGAATCGCCACGCCACCCAACTCCGTATTAGAGCCATCAGTAAACTCGGTACGGCGGTTTAGATGGAAAAGATCTCTGAACAATTCCACTATGGGCTCCTCTTGAAAGAACACCTCACAGAGCACTTGGAAGTGACACATATTTGTAACAGAGTTGGGGCCAGTGTCTTGTGGATGGAGTTGGAAATCGGCTAAACCATCCCGGTAAAATTTAGAACCGGGCGGCTTAAAGCCCCGGGCTAGGTGATCTATGAAAACAACGACCTCTCCTTCTTGAGGTGTTGGAGGGCATTCTTTGCCAGGGGCCCTCCAATGGATGGTATCTTTGCTGCCTAAAGCGCCAATCAGGACTAGATCGTCAAGTTCAGCCTCTGTGACGCGAGAAGGAACCCAATTGCACTCGTATACCTTCTTGGCCATGAGGAAATCTACAAGGTAGAAGATCCCGGTTCAAAAATGCATTGATTAAGGTACATTGGTATGCGTAATGTTAAACCGGGGATGTATCTATCTAAAGCAGAGTTTAAGAAGCAACCACATCTGGCGGTTCAACTAGGGGACTAATGATATATACCGGGTTGGTAAATTTTTTCTACAAGGTTAAACCGCCTGATCTACGCATGGAGACCGCTGAGATAGCAGATGGATAAATGTGCAGAAACAGAGTTCACATGATTTCTTTACAGCGTTGGATCTGAAGCAAGTTTAGAAATAAGAAAAATATTCAGAAACTCAAGGCAGAACAGCATTGAATCAATGGACAGAAATATATGTGAGATCTATGGTCTAGGGCATGAAACTAAAAGCGGATACTAACAGCTACCGTTATACAGAGCAGAGGTTCGCAGATGCATCCAGGGTTAGGGTATGAGCACGAACAGGTGATGAACAATGCAATAACATGAAACCCTAGAACAGATCTGAGTTGAGAAGAGCAGAAGGTTTACCGGAGTTAAGGAAGACGCGGAAGGTTGCCACGGCGCTCTGGTGCGTTCAGGTTGATGCAGCGGCCAAGGTTGGTGCAGAGGTTGACGGCGGCGGCGGAGCTTCGAGGCTGGCGACGCGATGAAGACGAAGCAGAAGGGGAAGAAGGGAAAGAGAAAGGAAATGACCCTTCGGTCCTATTTATAAGGCAAACATGAGTCAGGCGCGACAATCAAGGAGCCATGAAACGAAGCTGTCGCCTTGATTTTCGCAGATATATTAAACAAAGAAGCATAATGGATATCTTCGTTATGACAGGTGACGTCACTCCGGTTTACAGTAATTAGAAAAGATGACATCATGGCGGTCTACCGATTTAAGCAAAGATGTTGAAGATGAAGTTTTTGTTAAAGGATTGACATGAACCTGTTCAAATCAATCTGGGGCCTAATGTTGGGGATATTACTACTGGGCATAAACCGGCCTATCTGGGTCGGATCAACTTCATCAGTAGCTCCAGAAGGGATAAAGCCCAAGAAGGCAGATGAGGGCCTAAGGCCCGTAGCCGGTTCAAGACTTGTAGCTGTAAACCGGAATCTGTATATAAACTTGTATTGTAAGCTAGGAATAAGGAGAGACCAACCCGGATATGAATATCGACCGGTGTTGGGACTCTGTGAACCGACGGGTGTCACCCGTGTACTAAGGGGACGTCCCGGCGACGGTTCAAGGACAGACAACAACTCGAGACATAGGCGAAGCTTGTTTGCTCCCTAGTCATCGAAACCCCATCAATTCCATCACAACTAGACGTAGGCTTTTACCTTCATTGAAGGGGCCGAACTAGTATAAACTCTCTTGCGTCCCTGTGTCCGCTTTAACCCCTTCAAGCTAACCCGTCGCGATGGCTCCACGACTAAGTCCTTTCTCTAGGACATCTGCCGTGACAAAACCATGACACCGATCTCACCGAACGTTAAGCATGCGGACCCTACGGGTTCGAGAACTATGTAGACATGACTGAGACTCACTTCCGGTCAATAACCAATAGCGGAACCTGGATGCTCATATTGGTTCCTACATATTTATCTTTATCGGTCAAACCGCATAACGGTATACGTTGTTCCCTTTGTCATCGGTATGTTACTTGCCCGAGATTCGATCGTCGACATCTCAATACCTAGTTCAATCTCGTTACCGGCAAGTCTCTTTACTGGTTCCATAATGCTACATCCCGTAACTAACTCATTAGCTACATTGCTTGCAAGGCTTATAGTGATGTACATTACCGAGAGGGCCCAAAGATAACTCTCTGACAATCAGAGTGACAAATCCTAATCTCGATCTATGCCAACTCAACAAGTACCATCGGAGACACCTATAGAGCACCTTTATAATCACCCAGTTATGTTGTGAAGTTTGGTAGCACATAAAGTATTCCTCCGGTATTTGGGAGTTGCATGATCTCATAGTCATAGGAATATGTATAGTTATGGAGAAAGCAATAGCAACAAACTAAACGATCATCGTGCTAAGCTAATGGATGGGTCAAGTCAATCACATCATTCTCATGATGTGATCCCGTTAATCAAATGACAACTCATGTCTATGGTTAGGAAACATAACCATCATTGATTCAGCGAGCTAGTCAAGTAGAGGCAAACTAGTGACACTTTGTTTGTCTATGTATTCACACATGTACTAAGTTTCCGGTTAATACAATTATAGCATGAATAATAAAAATTTATCATGATATAAGGAAATATATAAATAACAACTTTATTATTGCCTCTAGGGCATATTTCCTTCAGTCTCCCACTTGCACTAGAGCCAATAATCTAGATTACATTGTAATGATTCTAACACCCATGGAGTCTTGGTGCTGATCATGTTTTGCTCATGAGAGAGGCTTAGTCAACGGGTCTGCAACATTCAGATCCGTATGTATCTTTTAAATTTCTATGTCTCCCTCCTTGACTTGATCGTGGATGGAATTGAAGCGTCTCTTGATATGCTTGGTTCTCCTGTGAAATCTGGATTCCTTTGCCAAGGCAATTGCTCCAGTATTGTCACAAAAGATTTTCATTGGACCCGATGCACTAGGTATGAAACCTAGATCGGATATGAACTCCTTCATCCAGACTCATTCATTTGCTGCTTCCGAAGCAGCTATGTATTCCGCTTCACACGTAGATCCTGCCACGACGCTCTGCTTGGAACTGCACCAACTGACAGCTCCACCATTTAATAAAAACACGTATCCGGTTTGTGACTTAGAGTCATCCGGATCAGTGTCAAAGCTTGCATCAACGTAACCGTTTAGGATGAGCTCTTTGTCACCTCCATATACGAGAAACATATCCTTAGTCCTTTTCAGGTATTTCAGGATGTTCTTGACCGTTGTCCAGTGATCCACTCCTGGATTACTTTGGTACCTCCATGCTAAACTTATAGAAAGGCACACATCAGGTCTGGTACACATCATTGCATACATGATAGAGCCTATGGCTGAAGCATAGGGAACACCTTTCATTTTTTCTCTATCTTTTGCAGTGGTCGGGCATTGAGTCTGACTCAACTTCACACCTTGTAACACAGGCAAGAACCCTTTCTATGCCTGATCCATTCTGAACTTCTTCAAAACTTTATCAAGGTATGTGCTTTGTGAAAGTCCAATCAAGCATCTTGATCTATCTCTATAGATCTTGATGCCCAATATATAAGCAGCTTCACCAAGGTCTTTCATTGAAAAATTCTTATTCAAGTATCCTTTTATGCTATTCAGAAATTCAATATCATTTTCGATCAACAATATGTCATCTACATATAATTTCAGAAATGCTAGGGAGCTCCCACTCACTTTCTTGTAAATACAGGCTTCTCCAAAAGTTTGTATAAAACCATATGCTTTGATCACACTATCAAAGCGTATATTCCAACTCCGAGAGGCTTGCACCAGTCCATAAATGGATTGCTGGAGCTTGCACACTTTGTTAGCACCTTTTGGATCGACAAAACCTTCTGGTTGCATCATATACAACTCTTCTTTAAGATATCCATTAAGGAATATAGTTTTGAAACCCATTTGCCAAATTTCATAATCATAAAATGCGTCAATTGCTAACATAATTCGGACGGACTTAAGAATCGCTAGGGGTGAGAAAATCTCATCATAGTCAACTCCTTGAACTTGTCGAAAACCTTTCGCAACAAGTCGAGCTTTGTAGACAGTAACATTACCGTCAGCGTCAGTCTTCTTCTTGAAGATCCATTTATTCTCTATGGCCTGGCGATCATCGAGCAAGTCAACCAAAGTCCACACTTTGTTCTCATACATGGATCCCATCTCAGATTTCATGGCTTCAAGCCATTTTGCGGAATCTGGGCTCATCATCGCTTCCTCATAGTTCGTAGGCACATCATGGTCAAGTAACATGACTTCCAGAATAGGATTACCGTACCACTCTGGTGCGGATCTTACTCTGGTTGACCTACGAGGTTCGGTAGTAACTTGATTAGAAGTTTCATGATCATCATCATTAGCTTCCTCGCTTACTGGTGTAGGAATCACTGGAACTGGTTTCAGTGATGAACTACTTTCCAATAAGGGAGAAGGTACAATTACCTCGTCAAGTACTACTTTCCTCCCACTCACTTCTTTCGGCAGAAACTCCTTCTCTAGAAAGGATCCATTCTTAGCAACGAATAGCTTGCCTTCGGATCTGTGATAGAAGGTGTACCCAACAGTCTCCTTTGGGTATCCTATGAACACACATTTCTCCGATTTGGGTTCGAGCTTATCAGGTTGAAGCTTTTTCACATAAGCATCGCAGCCCCAAACTTTAAGAAACGACAACTTGGGATTCTTGCCAAACCACAGTTCATAAGGTGTCATCTCGACGGATTTAGATGGTGCCCTTTTTAACGTGAATGCAGTTGTCTCTAAACCATAACGCCAAAACGATAGCGGTAAATCAGTGAGAGACATCATAGACCGCACCATATCTAGTAAAGTACGATTACGACGTTCGGACACACCATTACGCTGTGGTGTTCCGGGTGGCGTGAGTTGCAAAACTATTCCGCATTGTTTCAAATGAAGTCTAAACTCATAACTCAAATATTCTCCTCCACGATCAGATGATAGAAACTTGATTATGTTGTTATGATGATTTTCCACTTCATTCTGAAATTCTTTGAACTTTCCAAATGTTCCAGACTTATGTTTCATTAAGTAGATATATCCATTTCTGCTTAAATCTTGTGTGAAGGTGAGAAAATAACGATATCTGCCGCGAGATTCAATGTTCATTGGACCACATACATCAGTATGTATGATTTCCAATAACTCTGTTCCTCGCTCCATTGTTCCGGAGAACGGAGTTTTAGTCATCTTGCCCATGAGGCATGGTTCGCAAGTACCAAGTGATTCATAATCAAGTGATTCCAGAAGTCCATTAGAATGGAGTTTCTTCATGAGCTTTACATCAATATGACCTAAATGGCAGTGCCACAAATAAGTTGCACTATCATTATCAACTCTGCATCTTTTGGCTTCAATACTATGTACATATGTATCACTACTATCAAGATTTAGTAAAAATAGACCACTCATCAGGGGTGCACGACCATAAAAGATATTACTCATATAAATAGAACAACCATTATTCTCTGATTTAAATGAATAACCGTCTCGCATCAAACAAGATCCAGATATAATGTTCATGCTCAACGCTGACACCAAATAACAACGCGCATCGTCACCTCGTCCTTAGCCAGTCTTCGCTTAATTCGTAGCCCCTGCTTCGAGTTGCAAATGTTAGCAACTGAACCAATATCAAATACCCAGTCACTGCTGTGAGCATTAGTAAGGTACACATCAATAACAAGTATATCAAATATACCTTTCACTTTGCCATCCTTCTTCTCCGCCAAATACTTGTGGCAGTTCCGCTTCCAGTGACCAGTTCTTTTGCAGTAGAAGCACTCAGTCTCAGGCTTAGGTCCAGACTTGGGTTTGTTCAGTTGAGCAACAACTGGCTTGTTGTTCTTCTTGAAGTTCCCCTTCTTCCCTTCACCCTTTTTCTTGAAACTGGTGGTCTTATTGACCATCCACACTTGATGCTCCTTCTTGATTTCTACCTTCGCAGCCTTTAGCTTTGCGAAGAGCTCGGTAATCGTCTTATCCATCCCTTGCATATTATAGTTCATCACGAAGCTCTTGTAGCTTGGTGGCAATGATTGAAGAACTCTGTCAATGACACTATCATCAGGAAGATTAACTCCCAGTTGAGTCAAGTGGTTGTGGTACCTAGACATTCTGAGTATATGTTCACTGACAGAACTATTCTCTTCCATCTTGCAGCTGTAGAACTTATTGGAGACTTCATATCTCTCAATCCGGGCATTTGCTTGAAATATTAACTTCAACTCCTGGAATATTTCATATGCTCCAAGACGTTCAAAATGTTGCTAAAGTCCCGGTTCTAAGCCGTAAAGCATGGCACACTGAACTAGTGAGTAGCCATCAGCTTTGCTCTGCCAGGTGTTCATAACATCTGGCATTGCTCCTGCAGTGGGTTTTTCACCTAGCAGTGCTTCCAGGACGTAATTCTTTTGTGCAGCAATGAGGATAATCCTCAAGTTACGGACCCATTCCGTGTAGTTGCTACCATCATCTTTCAACTTAGCTTTCTCTAGGAACGCATTAAAATTCAACGGAACAACAACACGGCCATCTATCAACAACAACATAGACATGCAAAATACTATCAGGTGCTAAGTTCATGATAAATTAAAGTTCAATTAATCAAATTACTTAAGAACTCCCACTTAGATAGACATCTTTCTAATCATCTAAGTGATCACGTGATCCATATCAACTAAACCATGTCCGATCATCACGTGAGATGGAGTAGTTTTCAATGGTGAACATCACTATGTTGATCATATCTACTATATGATTCACGCTCAACCTTTCGGTCTCTAGTGTTCCGAGGCCATATCTGCATATGCTAGGCTCGTCAAGTTTAACCCGAGTATTCCGTTTGTGCAAAACTTGCTTGCACCCGTTGTATGTGAACGTAGAGCTTATCACACCCGATCATCACGTGGTGTCTCGACATGACGAACTGTAGCAACGGTGTATACTCAGGGAGAACACTTATACCTTGAAATTTAGTGAGAAATCATCTTATAATGCTACCGTCGAACTAAGCAAAATAAGATGCATAAAGGATACACATCACATGCAATCAACATAAGTGATATGATATGGCCATCATCATCGTGTGCCTTTGATCTCCATCTCTAAAGCACTGTCATGATCACCATCGTCACTAGCTTGACACCTTGATCTCCATCGAAGCATCGTTGTCGTCTTGCCAACTATTGCTTCTACGACTATCGCTACTGCTTAGTGATAAAGTAAAGCAATTACATGGCGATTGCATTTCATACAATAAAGCTACAACCATATGGCTCCTGCCAGTTGCCGATAACTGTGTTACAAAACATGATCATCTCATACAGTAAAATTTAGCATCATATCTTGAATATATCACATCACAACATGCCCTGCAAAAACAAGTTAGACGTCCTCTACTTTGTTGTTGCAAGTTTTACGTGGCTACTACGGGCTGAGAAAGAACTATTCTTACCTACGCATCAAAAACCACAACGCGGTATAGTGATTGCTTTTTGATCTTCAGAAAGAACCATGTTCATTGAATCCGATTCAACTAAAGCTGGAGAAACATACACCCACTAGCCACCTGTGTGCAAAGCACGTCGGTAGAACCAGTCTCACGTAAGCATACGCGTAATGTCGGTCTGGGCCCAATATGTTGTTCCCTTTGTCATCTGTATGTTACTTGCCTGAGATTCGATCGTCGGTATCTCAATACCTAGTTCAATCTCGTTACCGGTAAGTCTCTTTACTCGTTCCCTAATGCTACATCTCGTAACGAACTCATTAGCTACATTGCTTGCAAGGCTTATTGTGATGTGCGTTACCGAGAGGGCCCAGAGATACCTCTCCGACAATTGGAGTGACATATCCTAATCTTGATCTATGCCAACTCAACAAGCACCATCAGAGACACCTATAGAGCACCTTTATAATCACCCAGTTACGTTGTGACATTTGGTAGCACACAAAGTGTTCCTTCGGTACTCGGGAGTTGCATAATCTCATAGTCATAGGAACATGTATAAGTCATGAAGAAAGCAATAGCTACAAACTAAATGAGCATCGTGCTAAGCTAACAGATGGGTCAAGTCAATCACATCATTCTCTAATGATGTGATCCCGTTAATCAAATGACAACTCATGTCTATGGTTAGGAAACATAACCATCATTGATTCAACGAGCTAGTCAAGTATAGGCAAACTAGTGACACTCTGTTTGTCTAT
This sequence comes from Triticum aestivum, assembly GCF_018294505.1. Classification (NCBI taxonomy): domain Eukaryota; kingdom Viridiplantae; phylum Streptophyta; class Magnoliopsida; order Poales; family Poaceae; genus Triticum; species Triticum aestivum. The sequence continues at coordinate 767,175,280 of NC_057797.1, read as the reverse complement.
GTATTCACACATGTACTAAGTTTCCGGTTAATACAATTCTAGCATGAATAATAAACATTTATCATGATTTAAGGAAATATAAATAACAACTTTATTACTGCCTCTAGGGCATATTTTCGTCAAGTTGATTATGTCATTGATATGAGTAATGTGAGTTCTAAGTGTTATCATTCAAATGGTTAGTTCATGATCTTTGATGGAAACTTTGTTAATAGTTAAGTTTATATACGGTAACAAAAATAAAAGAGTTTGTAAAAGTCTTTCTTCATCACTTTCAGTTTATCAACTGAATTACTTGAGGACAAGGAATGTGTTAAGTTTGGGGGAGTTGATACGTCTCCATCGTATCTACTTTTCCAAACACTTTTGCTCTTGTTTTGAACTTTAATTTGCATGATTTGAATGAAACTAACCAGGAATGACGTTATTTTCAGAAGCACTACCAATGTGTTGTTTTTGTGCAGAAATAAAAGTTCTCGGAATCAGACAAAACTTTGCGGGCATTTTTTATTGAATAAATAAAAATACTGGAACGAAGATCCATCGAAGGGGGGCCACCTGCTGTCCACAAGACAATAGGGCACACCCTGATATTTTCTGGGGTTCACAAGGCTCCACCTGACCTAATTCAAAGCCTATAAAATTTGTCTTCCTGAGAAAAAAATAAGAGAAGAAGTTTCATCACGCTTTATGATACGGAGCCACCGCCACCCCATGTTCTTCATCGAGAGGGTTGTTCTGGAATCTGGTCGGGGCTCCGGAGAGGGTGATTCATGGTGGTCTTCATCATCAACCCTTCTTCATCAACATTTTCATTATGCTCACCGCCGAGAGTAAGTAATTCCTTCGTAGGCTTGCTAGACGGTGATGGAGTTGGATGAGATTTGTCGTGTAATCGAGTTAATTTGTTAGGGCTTGATCCTTCGTATCCACTATGTTCTGAGAATGATGTTGTTTTGGCTTTGCTATACTTAATGCTTATCACCAGGGCCCTAGTGCCATTATTTCATATCTGAACCCTCTATGTTATCATAAATATATCTGAGTTCTTGATCCTATCTGCTAGTTGTATGCACTTGTTATTGTTCTGAACCGTAGACCCCAAGGTGACAATAATTGAGATACTCTCTAGGGTTGACTATAATTCAAGGCGTTCATGTATTCACCATGTATTAATGCTTTGTTTCAATTCCCTATTAAAAGGATGCCTTAATATCCCTTAGAGTTTCTTATGGACCCTACTGCCACGGGAGGGTAGGACAAAATGTGTCATGCAAGTTATAATTATAAGCACACATGACTATATACGGAATACATGCCTACATTGAATTGATGAATTGGAGCTATTGTGTATCGCTCTAGATTGTGACTGTTACATGATGAATGGCATCCATACGAATATCCATCATTGATCCAATGTCTATGCTTTTCTCATATTGTTTTTGCTAAGTTACTATTGTTGTTGGTGTTGTTGCAATCACTACAAAACGGTTATTGTCACACTGTTACTGCTGCTATCAAACTATCATATTACTATGCTACTAAACACTTAGTTGCAGAGAATTAACTTTCCATGTGTGGTTGAATTGACAACTCAACTGCTAAGACTCATAAATATTCTTTGGCTCCCCTTGTGTCGAATCAATAAATTTGGGTGAAATACTACCCTTGAAGACTGTTGCAATCCCCTATACTTGTGGGTCATCAAGACTATTTTCTGGCACCGTTGTCGGGGAGCATAGCTCTATTTGTTGAGTGCACATGGGAATTAAATCTCTATTGATCACTATGAAGAATTTGGAAGACTCTAAAACCAAGATTGTACCGTCTAAGATGAGGGAAGTAAGGAACTGCCATCTAGCTCTGCACTTGATTCAATTTATGTTTTCAGTCGACTTGTGACACCACCACCTGCTATTTAATCTGATGTCGCAAGTAATTGATGATAAATGCTTATGCTACGAATGATACTCATGATGATGCTACTACTTTGCTTGATGAAACTGTGCCACTAGGTGAATTTCTTTAGGAACAAATTGCTAAAGCTAAAGAACTTGGGAATGATGAAACTGATGAAAACTATTATTCACCTGTTATGCCTAGCTCTCCTACTAGAATTAAAATGCCTAATGTACATGAGTGTTATGTCATGGATGGGGAGATTGCTAAGAAATTTCTTGCTTGTAATGGTAGGGAGGATCTAAAGAAATTACCGAGTAAGATGAAAGAAAAGGATATGGCAGAAAGAATGAAATGTTGTCCTAAGTTTGCAACATCTCCTATCTGTGTTACTGATAAGGATTATTAATTCTATGTTGATCCTAAACTTATTACTTTGGTAGAATCTGGTCCTTTTCATGGTTATGAATCTGAAACTGTTGTGGCACATCTTACTAAATTAAATGACATTGCCACCCTATTAGCTCAAGAGGAAAAAAATCGCTAATACTATATTCTTAAATTGTTTCCTTTCTCATTAAAGGGTGACGCTAAAATATGTTATAATACTCTTGCTTCTAGTTGTGTGTGTAGTCCCCAGGATATGATATATTACTTCACCGGAAAATATTTTCCTACTCATAAGAGACAAACTGCTTTACAATAAATTTATAACTTTGTGCAATTTGAGGAAGAGCATCTCCCTCAAGCTTGGGGGAGGCTTCTTTAATTATTAAATGCTTTGGCTAATTGTCTTCTTAAGAACAATGAAATACTTGATATCTTTTAGAATGGACCAAACCGATAATTCTAGGGACTACCTAGATAGTTGTGTTGGCTGTATTTTTAGGGAACAAACTATTGAGCGGGCTCAGGAGTTACTGAATAGTATATTGAGAAATGCCGATGATTTGACACTTTCTGAACCATCACCTAAGCCAACTTTGAAGAAAAGAGATATTCTATTCCTCGGTCCAGAAGATACGCAAGAAGCAAAAAAATATATGAAAGAAAATGGTATTAAATATGAAGATGTTAAGAATTTACCACCTATTGAAGAAATACATGGACTTGACATCCCGGCACAGGCAGTGAAGGTAATTTCTCTTTATATATTTGATGAAGGTGATATTCCTTGTAATAAGTCGCCTAGCCAATGTTTGGATGAATTTGATAATTTCATTGCTAAGCAAGGAAAGTTCAATAGGCAAATAAGTGATTAATTGAAACATAATGCTATCATGATTGAACGAATGAGTGATATGATGTTTAGAATTGCTAATGATGTTAAAGGTTTATGTAAGCACTAATCTATGGTTCTGACTCAGTTAGAACAAGTTTTAAAATCACAAAATGATTTTCTTAATGAAATGAACAATCATTTTGTTAGAGTAATAACTAGAGGCGGCAAAATGGCTATATGTCATTGAGACTGTCTCTCTACCCCTCCCTACCCCTACCCCTGCGCACGCTCATGTCACCGAGACGTTGGTGCACTCTAGCGACACAAGCAACTCCACCCACTTTAGATGTGCACTTCACGATGCACAAAGTGAGGCGGCGGTGCTACTCCAGGAGGTCGGTGATGAGAGCATCTCCTCCCACTTTAGATGTGCACCAAGACAGTCGGGTGAGGATAGGTGACCGATCGGATCTAAACCGACACAGAGGAGAGAGACAATTTGCCGCTTTCGATAAGCCTCTGCTGAGATGAGGTCCAATACCAAACCCTCGAGTTCATGAAGACATGGGCATTCAAGGCGAAGACCTCATGCTGACCGATGTTGATTGCACCGATGACATGGAGGATATTCATGGCGG